>NW_011499856.1:3069703-3070725 GCF_000495115.2 Populus euphratica
CCTATTTCTTATCTTTCCATCCATATAAATTAATATGAAATCCAAGATCTCTAGCTCTAAATATGATCCGATGACTGAACAATGTTCGGTCATTTGAAGTGAATCGGCATCTCCTTCGTAAGCTTAGTCTTTTCTTTGTCCTTTCACTTCCAATAGTTAATCACAATAATCAATCCTTTGAATTGTGAGAATACCTGCATTTAAAATGAGCATTTACCATAAATTAAAGGTATCTTATATTATCAGACTTGTTATTATAAAACATGCTCTAATTAAGTAGTTACTGATGCTTCAAGTGCAAAATGATGAAATAAAGCCTTGATAAAAATGCACTTTTAAGTACTAATCAAAATATAAGAAAAAAATTAATAATAATAAGAAATATAAGGTTAGAAGTCCAAAAAAAAATCAAGTTTTCTTAAGTTTTGTAAGCTTGTGAGAGGAAAAAGTTTTCAAATGAAAGCAAAAGGAGAATAGTTGTTTTAGGTATATATTGTAGACCTAAAAATTGGTCTCTTATAGCATGCTTTTATTGTTTTTGTTATTTGTTTAGTTTATGTTCATGTTTATAAGCATAAAAAGAGGTTTGAATTGTCATCTCCCATAAATGCATGGTGAATTTGCTCAACATCCAACCCTAATTATACAAATCAATCATTAACCTGTACCATATTCTGTTGGATATCAAAAAGCAACTTGTCAACTTCTCCAACTTTTTGATCCCACCTTCCTATAAAACTATCAAATTTGTTGGTTAAAAATTATAATTTCTCCATGATAAGTAGAAGTAACGGGTTGGTTGAGGGTAAGTCTGGTTTCGATGAGGTGAACTCTTTATCAAATGGTGTTTTTTGCTAACCACAACTTTAGATTTTACAACAATTACAACATAAATTTTGCCAAACATTTTCACTGTGGGTTTAACATTTCTAAAGGAAACCTTAGCTAGAATAACTACTCTAGTGACCAGAAACCTATAAATAAAACTTGATTCCCTATTAGATAAAATCTTTTAAATCACA
>NW_011499985.1:0-3730 GCF_000495115.2 Populus euphratica
GGAGAGACAGAGAAGCTGATAGAGAGAGCAAATCAGCTGCAATGGTGAAGGGCCAAGAGGAGCCTGTTTAATTTATAGGCATGAAGCGTGCGTAATGCTGCTTAGTTTTATCTTAGTTTTATGAGATAAAGAGAGGACTCAGAACATCAGTAAAGCAGGCTCGGCAAGGCAAAATATCGCCATTACGTCCGGCGAGCGAACATATATGGTATCATCATCGCCCTCCTCTTATACTCACAAAAATTGAAGGAAAAAAAACACACGCAGAGAGAAAGAGGGAGAGAAGCTGATAAAGAAAGCAAATCAGCTGCAATGGTGAAGGGAGAAGAGGAACATCTTTAATTTATAGGCATGAACTTCCTAGGAGGACAGTGCCTCCAGGTTATTTAATTGCGAGCTGGAGGTCTTTTTTATGAATTCTTTGCCTTGCTCACCAAGGGTTTAATAATTAATTATATATAAAGTGTACAAGCACATGAGCGTCTGCCTAATACTGGTCACAAAACGACTAATGCTATGCTTGCTAACCAAGGCATGAATAACGTGGGGGAAAAAATAGTGATTTTAGCTATTAGTTGGAGAATGAACATTTCTTTATTATTAAAATATTCTTTAACCATATTTTATGCATTAAAAATTAGTACTAAATTCTATTTTATCTAGTTTCTAGCATACCACTAGTTTGAATATCTGCACTATATTTAAGTTTTTTAAATATAAAAAATAGTCTCAAGAATTTTTTTAGTATTTTCGTCAAAATCTAAAATATAATAGTTTTGGTTTTTTTCATTAAAATAATTTTTTTAATGTATCTCTTGTTTATCTTACCCAACATAATATTTTTTTTAATGAAATCATTATTTATATTTAAAAATAAAATAAAAAACCAAATAAAAAAAGGGAAAAATAAAAAAGAAAGCAAAGGGGTAGACCTAATACCCAGCCCATTAGTAGTAGACCAGGCGCCCAAGACCATGCTTCAATTTGTTTTTTTTGTATTGAGAGGGGTGGGCGGGACGACATGTCATCGGCCACCAGTTAGCAAACATGCATGCTCCTAGTTGGATACAAACCAAGGGCTCACAGTGATTTGATTTGATGACCTCACATGTGTCTCACGTGCGCTAACTACTCTCACTCCAACACGGAATTGGTATGAGATAATTAAAAAAATATATTACGGTGTTTTACTGTTCATATGAATAGTAAAAAACTGTAAAAAACCGCAGTCTTCTTGGAGTGTTCTCGTAGGTAATTTACACCTAGTGGGAAAATCTCTTCTTGCAACTTGCTCTAAAATTCGAATATAAACAAACTTAATTTTAAGATTTTGTATGTTTTTGCAAAAAAAAAAATTGTTTATGTTTTAAAAAAATTTATAATATTTTTGAATTATTTTAATATGGTAAAATCACAAGAAGTTGTAGATCTTTTACACCATTAAGCTAAATTATTGTCACAATCAAGTTTTAAAATATATTCAGGATTGGTTTGATGGTTAAAGATTTAAAAAGGTATATTCATTTTCTTGACTTTCTAGCTTTAAGCTCAAAATACACCGAGATAATGATGGAGATGCATTCTTAAAATTATTTATAAAAAAATTAATTTTAATTAATGTATAAAATATATAAAAATACTTTTTATCATCGAATCATGTTATCAATGATAATTGAACTTGAGAAACTTGAGAAGTTTCTCTAAAAATCAAACTTCAAAATTATTTATTTTTTATATTTATTTCCCATCTATTATATTTTCTTAATTAATATAAATATCCGTACTAGTTTATACTTGCGTTTGCTAATCCTGCATTCTCTAAAATTAAAAACAATATAAATCTTTATTATTATTTTCTCATAAAAAAATATATTTAAAAAAAAGCAACAAATTCCACAATATACCACACATGCACTAAATGCCGACACGAACACAAACATAGAACTTGAAACGAGAAGAATCTGCTTTTCAAACATCTTTATTGAATTGTACTATGATGTTTTTTCATGATCTTCGTTGTTTACAAAGGCATGGTCCCTATCTACCCACCCGTGACCATTTTAGCAGGGAAGATGTCGAGTGGTATTAGGGCTAGTCGTTCCGAGCACAGATGTTGAAGTCCTGTTTAGTGGGCTTAAATGGCACAAAGAAGAGCTCTGCGAGCTCTGGCTAGACCTTCAAAGAAGCCATTTGAACGACATTAAATCCAAATCTTATTAAGGAAAATGTTGAGCAAAATTATTACAGCTCTTCTTCGTTTTCTAGTGTTTTTGTGTGCAAGTGCTTGGCTAGTGAATAGGCAGTGACACTTGTTATGGGTTTTTGTTCTGTCCTTGGAATCGTATTAGCACGATAGAAACCACCGTTTCAAGGTTAGGGTTCGAGGGATTACTCCGGCCTCCTCTTCCATTAATTTTCTTATTTCAAGACTCTAAATTCTTACTAAAAGAAGATTTGAATCCATGACTCTTCTCATGAGTTGGGATCATATTGGTCAAAATTTGGTTATAGTTGGAAGCTTGTATAATTTTTGCATGGGGAGTCTTGGCTGCTGCTGCTGCTGCTGCTTCTTCTTCTTCTTTTATGTATTATGGTGTGCGTTTCGATTTAATATTTTTTATATTAGTTTTGCACGAATTTCATAGAAAACTCTCTTAAAATTTTAATTAAAAAATTATTATTTATATTTTTTTAATTTATTTTTTAAAAATGTAATTACAGAAACTATCGAATAAATAAAATTTCATGCCTATACCTAACCTGATGATAAAGAGAGTATGGAAAATAATAATTGATTTGTTGCTGGTAGTTGGCAAAATGCAACTATTAAATTTTATAATAAATGAGAAAAAGTTGACCAATATAATCCATTTAAGAATTTCATTATTTTTTTAATTTAAATGATTTTATTTTGACTATTGTTTTAAGTTAATCTGAGTTAATCATAAGCATGAGTTATGGATCTACCTCCCATGGAGTTTAAGAACTGTGATAGAAAAAGCTCGAGCCATAATTAATGCAATCATTTACTTCAGGGCATTCTTTGAAATTTCAGCGAGCAATCGACACACGCCACCAGAGAGATTGATACAACGTCCATATCAACTACAAGAACCTGCAAATTCGGAGACTAGTTTAATCACAAAGACTGTCCAAAACCATCGAATCCTGATTCGCCATCTGTGAAATCAAGAGATGATTTTCTTCATCCCCATGATCTGATTACTTTATCAAGAAAATAACTTGCTTCCACCCATAAGATCAGTGATACTGATTTTGCCTCCTAAAATATAAAGAAAAAACTGTTCTTCCACATTCTTAAATTACTTCTTTAATCACATCAAAACAAAAGCTTAATCCGCCAATGGCATCACTGATTTTGATCTGACCACCTTCCATGAAAGAGCCAGTCGACAACCCATCTTTCAGTTCTTCCTCAGCAATGGAATTACCAGGAAACAGGAAGCTCATTCTTATCAAAAACAAAATTCATTGCAAGATAGAAATCCATTCCACTTATATACAACACCACTGGTGTGCATCAAAGTTTACAACATCATTCTCCTATACAAAAGGAGATACAAAAAAGACTTGGAATTATTGTTACAACAAGGAGGGAGTGATCACCAATGAGCTTGAAGCTCATCGGAACTCACCAGTCTTCTTGTGAGGTCGACAAATTCGAATTCTAGCTTTGTCAATCCAACAACAATACTAGGGAAAGACAAGT
>NW_011499985.1:3760-37701 GCF_000495115.2 Populus euphratica
AGGGAAAGACAAGTGAAATTAGAACGATGGAACAACACCGAATGCATAAAGACTACTTCGATCAACCTCGACTTCAGTATCTGTACGTTTAGCAAACCTTCCTTTGATTCGTGGCCTTGTTTCGGCATAGGCTTTTCTTGAGGCGTATCGAATTGTCTTCTCGAATTTTCTATTCTTCCTCTTCTCTCTGTACCTCAACACCCTTGCTTCACGGTCAACTGCCGATAGTTGCACTGTCTGGTTTGCTGACTCCATTCCGTTGCTCACTGATCTACTGCAGTATGGGTTAGATATGTCTGTCAAGGTACTTCCACTTCCATCTGGTACCACTCCAACATCAAGAGATGAAGAAGAAACCTGCAGTGAAAGCTCATAAATTGAGGACCGGAGATTCATTACTTTATACTTTCTATAAGAAACAAAACATTCAATCAAGAAAACTTACACTGTGGCTCAAGGAGTTATAGCCATAGCCACCACCAAAAGACTTAGATCCAGTGGAGAAATCCAACTCATAGCAGCAATTATCATTGACCAAAGCAGGAGCTTGAAATCCTATTTTGTTGCGTTGCACAGGCACCACCCCATCAGTAGTCCCTGAACTGTTCTGCTCTTGCACTTCCACTTTTGGATCTACATACGGATCCAAATCCAAATACGGATCCATTTCCGAACCAAACACATACTGACCGGTATTCAGATCCATACCATCCAAACCCTTAGTAGTCCCCCCACCAGGGTTAGGCAACAGCCACGACTCCGCCTCCGCCTCCTCCCTGCTAACATCACCACGACCACCATCCACTTCATCAAAGTACCGATCCTCCAAAAAGTTCACAGCTGCCCCACCGCTGTGCACAGTGGAGGATGAGTCGAAAAAGGGAGTGATAGGGACACGCTCGTGCCGACTAGCGAGAGGGTTTGCAGAGTGGATGTCACGGTCACAGGTAACACAGAGAGCAGCTGCGTCTGCCTTGCAGGTGAAATGGGCAGGGGCTTGTTCACAGACCTCGCAGACCGAGACACGCGCGTGGCGAGAGGCAAGCTTGTTTGCCGCGTGGATTTTGGAGTCGCAGCTGATGCATAGAAAAGCTGAGTCAGCTCGACAAAACAACGTTGCTGTTGCTGACTTGCATGAGTCACAAAGCTTTGAAGCCATTGAGGAAGAAGAAGATGAGGAGGAGGAGCAGGGGTACGAAGACTTGAAGCTTCTCTTCTGTAGTGTTGTGCCTTCGTAGAGAGAGTAGGAAGCCTAGTTTTGTTGGATTGCTGGTGCTGTGGTAATGGTTTACTGTTATCTATCTAGTGGGATCCGGGAGATCTAAGGATTGACAAATAGGACATCGACATGTGGATCGAGCTTAGCCAAATATAAAGGATTTCGATTGTTTTTTTTTTTTAATACTTTTTATCCGTTTCTTTTCATCCGTGGCTATTAAAATATATATAAGAAAATTACTTCATCAGTTTTTTATTTTCGATACTAATAAATAATATTTATGTAGTTTTATCTATTAAGAGTAGAATAGTACTTTCAATTTAATCTATATATACTTTATTTGTATTTAAGTTAAGGTTAAGCATTCATAATATACAAATTATTCAGAATTCTAGCCTCCTTTTTGTGTTTGATCTTAATTATTTTAACATAGTATTAGAGCTGGTTTTATGGAATGAGGCTTAATCCTGAACACAGTTTCGCGGATCCAACTTTTGGTATTTCATCTTCCCTTCAACTTTTGCAATTTGGTATTTGCGTTCAGTTTCTGCAAATTTGTTTTGTGTTTTGGAGTAATTGTATAGTAGTGAGAAGATATTTGTTTAGTTTCTGAATTTTTATTCAGTTTCTGCAATTTGGTATTTGGTTTTCCATTGCTTTTGCATTCTAGCTTTCTAGTTTTCTGTTCGAAACTACACAATATCTATATAGCAAAAATTATTACAAGAGTTAGACTCATCATAAGCTCACATTCACAGAGTACACATAGTATAATATTTGATAATCGTAATCCAATACAATTTTTATATGAGTAGAATAATAGTGAGTCTAACTCGTGCAAAAATTTCTCCTCCTTCATGAGCTTGTACACATTTATGAAGAATATTTTTAATTCAGAATTCTAAACCATTAGATCATAAGTTTATTTTTTATACATAGGAACCTCTCCTACTTTACTCTTTTAACAAATATAACATTCATCACTTGCATTGATACTCAACACGAACATTTAAAGAGTACTGAAAAATATATGTTTTCAAAAAAAAAAAAATATCATAGCAGTATGTTTGTTAAAAAACTAAGTTACACGACGTATCACTCTGATTCTGGCATTCAATGTTTGTATTTATGTCATGGTGTTATATATTTTTCAGATAATTATCTTAATTTAAAAGTTTTAATTAAGATTTATTATTATCTTGTATTGAATTTTTATTATTAATTTAATTTAAGAAAATAAATGGTAATATACAAACTATACAAAAAAACATTTATTATATTAAAAAATTATTTCAATTTAACAACTTAATCAACCTATAAAGTTTCAATAATGATTCCAATTTTACTCATGATGAGTGTTAAGTCGACATGCCACATGATGGTGCTGGTTTGTTTTTTCTACATAAGAAAAATATTTTCAAAAGTAATATTTACTATAATTCTAAACACTACTAAAGAAAGATATTAGCATAAAACATGTATTAAATTAAGAGGATGCTTGGAGTATATTATTATTTATTTTTTAAAATTTTTTTAACTAGTAAATATATTAAAAAAAAAATTGGAGTGAGATTTTGTCTTCCGCTTCTGCAAAATTTGGTATTTCGTCAATTTCTGCAATTATTTTGGTATTTCATCTTCCCTTCAGCTTTTGCAATTTGGTATTTGCGTTCAGTTTCTGCAAATTTGTTTTGTGTTTTGGAGTAATCGTATAGTAGTGAGAAGATATTTGTTTAGTTTCTGAATTTTTGTTCAGTTTCTGCAATTTGGTATTTGGTTTTCCGCTGCTTTTGCATTCTAGTTTTCTATGATTGTTGATTATGGCTACTGAAAGAGATGATTCGCTTTAGTCTGTGAGTGTGAGGTTGGATGGGAAGAACTATTCATATTGAAGTTATGTAATGAGAAATTTTCTTAAAGGTAAGAAGATGTGGGGGTATGTTAGTGGAACTCATATGATACCGAAGAACATTGAGGAGGGGGATGTTATTTTGATAGATACATGAGAGGTAAATAATGCAAAAATCATTACTTGGATCAACAATTCTGTTGAACATTCGATAGGCACGCAGTTGGCGAAGTATGAGATAACAAAAGAGGTTTGAGATCATCTGCAAAGGTTATTCACGCAATCAAATTTTATAAAACAATATCAATTAGAGAATGACATACGAGCTCTTCATTAGAAGAATATGAGTATTCAAGAGTTTTATTCTGCTATGACAGATCTTTGGGATCAATTGGCTCTTACAGAATCGGCAGAATTAAAGGCATGTGGTGCCTATATTAAGCGTAGAGAGCAGCAATGATTAGTACAGTTTTTAACAGCACTTCACAATGACTTCGAAGGACTTAGAGGTTCAATTCTGCATCGTTCTCCACTGCCTTCTGTTGACTCTGTTGTGAGTGAGTTATTGGCTGAAGAAATACATCTTCAATCTTATCTGAAAAGGGAATTCTTTCTGCTTTGAATCCTTCAGTACTAGTAGTACCTTCGAAGCCATTCTCTAATCATCAGAAGAAACCTTACACAAGGGTTGGCTTTGACGAGTGCAGTTTCTGTAAGTAGAAAAGTCATTGGAAGGCTCAGTGTCCTAAGTTGAGACAACAGAATCAAGCTTGGAAGTTTGACAGTCAGTCACAACCTATTGCTCATAGACCACCTCAGGGTTATAAACCATCACACCATAATACTGCAGCAGTAACTTCCTCAGGCTCTATTACCGATCCCAATACTTTGACTGAGCAATTTCAGAAGTTTCTCTCCTTACAGCCACAAGCAATGCCCGCTTCTTCTTTCATAGGTCAGTTGCCTTATAGTTCCTCAGGTATGTCACACTCTGAATGGATCTTGGATTCTGGTGCTTTTCATCATATGTCTCCAGATTTCTCATCTTTTACCTCTATGTCCCCTTTGTCCTCCATTCTTGTTATGACTGCTAATGACACTCATATACCCTTAGCAGGTGTTGGTTCTGTTGTCACACCTCACTTGTCTCTCCCTAATGTTTATCTTATTCCAAAACTTAAATTGAATCTTGCGTCTGTTGGTCAAATATGTGGTTCTAATGATTATTTAGTCATGTTTTTGGGTTCTTTTTGTTGTGTACAGGATTTGCAGTCTCAGAAGCTGATTGGGACAGGCCATGGGGAGAATGGACTATATATTTTGGATGAGTTAAAAGTGTTAGTTGCTATTGCCGCCACCGCTACTACTACTGTTGATTTGTCTTCCTTTAGTTTAAGTCTTTCATCTTATAGTTTTTATTTATGGCATTCCCGTCTAGGTCATGTTTCGTCTTCTCGTTTGAGATTTTTGGCATCCTCAGGAGCTTTAGGAAATTTAAAAACTTGTGACATTTCTGATTGTAGTGGATGTAAACTGGCAAATTTTTCTACTTTACCTTTTAATCGAAGTATTTCTGTTTCTTCTTCACCATTTGATTTGATTCATTCTGATGTATGGGGACCTTCTCCTGTTGCCACAAAAGGAGGGTCTCGATATTATGTCTCTTTTATTGATGATCATACTCGTTATTGTTGGGTTTATTTAATGAAACATCGTTCTGAATTCTTTGAGATATATACAGCTTTTCGAGCTCTTATCAAAACTCAACATTCTGCCATGATTAAATGCTTTAGGTGTGATTTGGGTGGGGAATACACCTCTAATAAATTTTGCCAATTGCTTGCCTTAGATGGAACCATCCACCAAACTTCATGTACAGATACTCCTGAGCAAAATGGTGTTGCTGAAAGAAAACATAGGCATATTATCGAAACTGCTCGTTCTCTCTTGTTGTCTGCTTTTGTTCCTAGTGAGTTTTGGGGAGAAGTTGTTCTTACTGCAGTAAGTTTGATTAATACAATTTCATCTTCTCATAGTTCGGGTCTATCTCCTTTTGAAAAGTTATATGGGTATGTTCCTGATTATTCCTCATTTAGAGTCTTTGGTTGTACTTGTTTTGTTCTTCGTCCTCATGCAGAATGCAATAAGTTATCCTCTCGATCCGCTATTTGTGTCTTTTTGGGTTATGGTAAAGGTAAAAAGGGGTATCGTTGTTTTGATCCAATAACTCAGAAACTTTATATGTCTCGTCATGTTGTCTTTCTTGAGCACATACCTTTCTTTTCTATTTCATCAACTACTCATAACATGACTAAATCTGATATTATTCATATAGATCCCTTTTCTGAGGATTCTGGTAATGATACTTCTCTCCATATTCGATCAATTTATACTCATAACTCTACAGGTACTGGTACTTTACTCTCTGGCACACCTGAAGCTCCATTCTCATCTACAGCCCCTCAAACTTTATATGAGATTATGGATCCACCTCCACGTCAGTCCATCCGTATTCGTAAGTCCACAAAACTACCAGATTTTGCTTATTCTTGTTATTCTTCATCATTTACTTCTTTTTTAGCTTCTATTCATTGTCTCTTTGAGCCTTCTTCCTATAAAGAGGCAATTCTTGATCCATTTTGGTAGCAAGCTATGGATGAGGAATTTTCTGTTTTGCATAAGACAAATACTTGGGATCTGGTTCCTTTACCTCCTGGTAAGAGTGTTGTTGGTTGTCGTTGGGTGTATAAGATTAAAACTAATTATGATGGGTCTATTAAGCGATACAAAGCTAGGCTGGTTGCAAAAAGATATTCTCAACAGTATGGTATGGATTATGAGGAGACATTTACCCTGATTGCAAAAATGACTACTATTCATACTCTTATTGTTGTAGCTTCGATTCGTTAGTGGCATATTTCTCAGCTTGATGTTAAAAATGCCTTCTTGAATGGAGATCTTCAAAAAGAAGTTTACATGGCACCCCCTCCTGGTATTTCATATGACTCTAGATATGTTTGTAAGCTTAAGAAAGCATTATATGGTCTCAAACAAGCACCTTGTGCTTGGTTTGAGAAATTCTCTATTGTAATCTCATCTCTTGGCTTTGTTCCTAGCAGTCATGATTCTGCTCCTTTTATTAAGTGCACTGATGCAGGTCGTATCATTCTGTCTTTATATGTTGATGATATGATTATTACTGGTGGTGATATTGATGGTATTTCAGTTTTGAAGACAGAGTTGACTAGACAATTTGAAATGAAGGATTTGGGTTATCTTCGATATTTCTTGGGTATTGAGGTAGCATACTCACCTAGAGGTTACCTTCTTTCTCAATCGAAATATGTTGCAGATATTCTTCAGCGGGCTAGACTTACTGATAACAAGACTGTAGATACTCCCATTAAGGTTAACGCAAGGTACTCTTCTTCTGATGGTTTACCTTTGATAGATCCCACTTTATACCGCACTATTGTTGGGAGTTTGGTATATCTCACCATTACTCGTCCAGATATTGCATATGATGTTCATGTTGTTAGTTAGTTTGTTGCTTCTCCTACTACTGTTCACTGGGCAGTTGTTCTTCGTATTTTGTGATATCTTCGAGGTACAGTTTTTCAGAGTCTTTTACTTTCATCCACCTCTTCCTTGGAGTTGCGTGCATACTCTGATGCTGATCATGGTAGTGATCCCACAGATCGCAAGTCTGTTACCGGGTTTTGTATCTTTTTAGGTGATTCTCTTATTTCTTGGAAAAGCAAGAAACAATCTATTATTTCTCAATCATCCACCGAAGCAGAATATCGTGCCATGACATCTACTACCAAAGAGATTGTTTGGTTACGTTGGTTACTTGCTGATATGGGAGTTTCCTTTTCTCATCCTACTCCTATGTATTGTGACAACCAGAATTCTATTCAGATTGCTCACAACTCGATTTTTCATGAGATTGATTGTCATCTTACTCGTCATCATCTCAAGCGTGGCACCATTGCTTTACCTTTTGTTCCTTCTTCCTTACAAATTGCAAATTTCTTCACCAAGGCACATTCCATCTCTCATTTTTGTTTTCTAGTTGGCAAACTCTCGATACTTGTAGCTGTCGCATCGTGAGTTTGAGGGGAGATGTTAAATAATATTTATGTAGTCTTATTTATTAAGAGTAGAATAATACTTTTAGTTTAATCTATATATACTTTATTTGTATTTAGGTTAAGGTTAAGCATTTATAATATACAAATTATTCAGAATTCTAACCTCCTTTTTGTGTTTGATCTTAATTATTTTAACAGATACTTCCTTGTTTTTTAATCATATTTCCATGTAAAAGAAAAATTCTCAAAATCATTATTTATCAAAATAACTCATTTTATTCTTTTTTTTCATAATTATTAATTAACCTACTAAGAAATGCTATTAAAAATCAAACTAATCACAACTAAGTTTGTCCATATGAAAATAAATTTTGATATATTATTTTGTAATAATTATATTGTAGGTGCATTTATGATAATATAATGGTGTTTTATATTTAAAAATTCATGAAAATATCTTATTTTTATTATTTTTATTATTTTTTAATATAAATATATTTTTAAAGAATTATGAAAAATAAAAATTACCGCTCCGAAGGGAGCGATAATATGTAGAGGTAGAGCCCACGGGAGAAAGGTAGCGTTTTCGGCGTTTTGTTGGCGAGCATGAAAGGAATAGTGAAATTATTATATGTATAGGTAGAGCCCACGGAAGGAGGTTTGAATAATGTGAGCGTGGGGGGGCCCAGAGGGGAAGGGCAAGTTGATGATGTTCGAGTGGGATCTGCAGAGAGGGACTTTAGGGTTAGCTGGCATGCCCTTTCCTATCCTCGAGTTATGGACAGAAAGGAGAGGGGGGAGTGTTAGCATGTATGTGTTCGGAGAGACTATTGTAATGAAATGAAACCGTGTGGCCGTTGGATTAGACCTTGGAGCATGTTGGAGAGTCTCGTGATTCCAAGGGAGGTAAAAATAAATGGTCCGAGTAAAGGTACTTTCCCTTTGTTTAAGTTACAAATGACTAGTATTTCAGAAACTAACGTTCGGGATTGTTTTGGTAGTATGTTTTTTTAAATAATATTAAAATAGATTTTTTTATTTTTAATATTAATACATTAAAAAAATCAGAAAATATTAAAAATATAAATTTGATCTTTTCAAATAAAAAACACTAAAAAAAACCTCTCAAATAGTGAAATTGAGGGGATTGATTAAATTCGAAGGAAAATAAATGGCATGCCCTCCTTGCAGTTGTAGATCTCCAAATAACTTATAAGAAGTGAGAACATCAAGTGATTCTAGCAATGCAAGTAAGGTTCTGATCTAGTGGTGGGAGGGATTTGTCTTTTTCTTTCGCACTTGGATTTGAATCTCACTATCTGTCATTCCCGCGGTGCCTTACCTGCTCACTGGGCTTGCAGGATGTTTAATAAACCGTGGAGATTAGTCGTGATGCGTGTAAGCTGGCCGGACACCCCACGTAAATAAAAAAAAATATAAAATACTCCATGTGGGTTGTGGAGGTTCAAGTGAATCCTCTCTCCTCACGTTACGATTCTGCTACCTGGACTTCGATGGGATGGATGCAAGCACATTTCGGACTGAATCTCGAATATCTTTTTTTTCTCCAAAGCACTTCATGTGTGCGTAGCATGATATCTCGGTATCCTTTAAGCGTACAGCATGTTGGATTTTAAAAAACCAGTTAAAATCAAAGTCAAAGGTAAAAAAAAACCAAACCAGAAGATGAATTCATTATCTAACTAAACCAGTTAAAATCTAATTTTTTAAAAAAAAACCATCATTTTAATTTTTTATAACAATATTATTTAATTTAACCTGTTAAGCTAGATTAGACCATTACAGCCCAGTTTAATAGCTTTGATTTGCATACTCGTTCTGGCCTTAAAAGGTGTAAAGAAGAAAGGCCTTCCGAATTTAACAGAGACTGAATTGAGGGAACAAAACAAAAATAAAGGTAGCGACCAATACTGTATTGTGTTAAAGCAGTATACAAGAAAAATATATATATTTGCATCACTTTCCCCAAAATCATTATGTAAGTCAGTAATTTAAGCTCCAAATGAAAGTAAGAAATTGACAAGTCCGATCGGTGCCTAGTTTGAATAAGGGATAATGATATTTACTGCTCCAGCATTTTTGTACATGAGATTATGCTCGTTCTGGAACTTCCTTGAACAAAGTTAGCCACCTCCTGACTTGAGAGTGTTACTCAGCCTGCAAAAGTTGATTTCCGCTTAGGTATTTATGTTAAGTAATTACAAGGCACCAAACTCCAGTCCCATAGAGAATGTAATCGCATATACAATGGCACTATAGAGAGCGGTAACCAAGTTATGGATATTGTGTGAAAGCATGTAAAAGTGTGCTTTCGACCCCCATGAGACCTGAAGAGATAAGATTTTGAATCCACACTAACATTGTTTATGAAACGAAAATCTTAAAGGTTTCGAGATGTGAAGGGTGAAGAACAACATGTGATGTTGGTCCCACGCATGCAAGTCCTGGGAAGGATAAATTGGTTATGGTCCTAGCCTTCACTAAAGATTAAATATGCTCCTACCTAATGAGATTCACAACAGAACATGTGATTCACAAAGAACATGTGACAAAACAATTGCTATCTACCAAGCATGAAAACTCTATGAACCAAACCAATCTTTTGTTTCATTTCCAAACCAATCACTACAAAATCAATCAAAATATGCATTATCAATTAGACTTGACTAGGATGAGAAAGAAACATGGTCTTGGTAAAATGGGGTTTTCTTTTCAGGATAAAAAATAAAATAGACTGTGATGCAGGACAGCCTAGGGACTGTTCTGAATCTGACTTTTTTGAGACTGTTAGAACATTATTACTATTGATTTGTGATAGAATACGAAGGAGGATGTGGATAGATTCTAGGAGTCACACCTAGGGTTCTTAAGAGTCCCACCTAGGAGGAGATCAAGTCACACAATCAAAGCAAAATGGCCGGAAATTATTTGATATTATTGCATCCTAAAATATTGAAAGACTACATTCCTATTTATAGAGTTTTGGATGTCCAAATCCAACAAGGACAGGGATTCCTAAATCTCCAACATCACTATTCGTATATAGAATAGGAAAACCTAATAACTTTAGCACTAATAAAATACTAAACAGAAATAAAATACTATAATTTCCAGCATATCTGAAAATTACTAAAATACCCTCACGAATTACTCAAGTCCCCAACTAAGTTTCCATCATTAGCCACATGCCAAATAAATGCGTGAGCATTGGAATCATTCTTAGATCGCCTTCTAAAGGCCTTTGGGGGGATGCTGCCAGCATGCCCCATCAGTTTGCCACTTTATAATATTAACCACACTACATCAAGGTGATACCATATACGATAAACCAGCACATAATCCTTTGAATGTGAGGATACATGCACGTCCAGTAATTTATGATAAGAATGCTTACCAGTCCAAACCCTCAAAGAGGCCTTCACCCTTTGTGGCACAAGCTTTGAAGATGGCCCATTGGCGACTTTTTATTTTGTGCAATTCCAATGCCTCAGTCACAGCAGCATCATCAAGTGCACCAGGGAGATCCTGTTAATATAAAGCAGTGGTTGTAACATGTTATAAGAAACCACAGTAGTTGGTGACAGATTTTTTTCCCCATTGAATGGAGAAGTTATATTGAAAACTTTTGGCTTGTATTGTATAAACAAATCTGAGAGGATAAAGAAGCCTACTTTGGGATGATCAAACCAATCAATTATCTACCCCCACATAACTATAGGAACTACCAAAATTTATCAAAATTGTGGATGATAAAGAAAATAGTCTTCACCTGCTTGTTTGCAAAAATGAGGACAGCTGCACCTTTCAACTCTTCCTCCTGCACAAGGGTCCAATTTCATAAATTAGAGTTCTTAGATGCCATAAGAGCTAATGAAAATTGGTCTGTTTTCCAATAGAGGTAAGCATGATAAACACGTCCCTATTTACATGAGAAACAAGCCTGTTCAGAATATAAAAGAGCTGACAAACAAACGGATATTTCTTTTATTTTCTTTTCTTCTCACTCTCTAGCTTTTAATTTTTGTGAAGAAATTATTAAACCTGATTGATAGCAACCAATAATCCCAACAACTCGCTATCCCATAAATTGCACTCCCCTTTTCACATGGCAGACCATATAAAACTGAAACCCCTATTTGTTGTCCAGATATGTTGAATATTATTAGAAACATAACCTACTTAACTCCACAGCCTCGTACTAATGATTGTTATCTTTAGTATATCACATTAATAATCACCAAATTTATGAAATAAATACAAGTACAAATCAAGGGACTAAATCTGCTGCCTTTTGCTTGTTATCTTTTCCCATTCCCCAAGCAATCAAAAGTCAACATCTACGTTGAAATTGAAGTAGGCAACCTAGACCAATGGCTATAGCTGGGAGAATGTGAGCAAACATTACCAAGTAAGCTAGCATTTAAATCTGTCGAAGTAAAAAAAAGCAAGACAAAATTGTAACAGCATCCTTGAATTCTACAAGCTAATAATAAAACAGATACTCTGTAAGTACCTCCAAAATTGAATGAAATTCTTCTTTGGCTATTCCAATTCTTTCCGTGTCACTTGAATCTACCACATAAATTACAGCTTGAGTATTTGGGAAATAACACCTCCAATATGGCCTGAAATAAACAAATAAATTCATTCATAGGGAAGGGATGAGGGAATAACAGACTACTGCATGCCAAATATCTACCACCAAGGAATCAGAATAGACACACACAAACAACTCGAGAGAACTAAGGATACGTTCATGAAGGATTTTAAGATCATTGAAATTTAGTTGATAGCTTTTCTGTAATTGTGCTCCTTAACAACACATATATTCTTTATGTAATACGAAAACTAAATGCACAAACATTCCTACTAAGGACACCGATCGACAGCAAAGGTGACAAACAATTTCTACACAATGTATATTAAATTTTCTTCAAAGAAGGGAGAAAAGTTACCTGATACTTGTTTGTCCACCTGTATCACCAAACCACAAAGCAATTTAATTTACATTGATTTCATAAACTTAAACAGCATAAAAAATATACTAGAAAATTACTATAGAAAACCTCCTTGATATCATTAACCCAAAGGCAACAAAATTAGAACCGAACAGCCATTTCACACATCCTTACAGTTCAAGATCCACACTCTAAGACCCTTTTAAAAAAACCGTAAACATCTGGTGTGAAACAAAAATTGCTAAACAAGTTAATCACAATCAAACCCGCCTAACTTGACCCCTCAACTCAATCACTTACCACACGTTAGCTGTCAGTATCTCTTCATTACATAGTAAAACCAATTCTAAAACTATATTGCTTCTTAGAATAAAATCAATTACTTACCTAAATCCCACACTTGGAACTTAATGTTGTTATACTGTACAGTTTCCACATTGAACCCAATTGCTACACCACATTTAAAAAAAAAAATATCAAATTTCCATCAGATTAGCCGTAACAAAATAATAGGGAAAATCATAGCAGAAAAATTAATTCCCAACTCAAAAAAATAAAAGGAGAAGAAGAAGACGACGAAGCTCACTTGGGATCGTGGAGACTACCTCTCCCATTTGAAGCCGATCTAAATCAGAACATAAAAGGGAAAAACATCAAAACATCAAGAATAAGTAGAGGTAGAAAAAACCCACAAAAAATAGCAGAAAAAAAGAAGGGGGTGTTACAAAGAATGGTGGTTTTGCCAGCATTGTCGAGACCGAGGACTAGGATTCGAGCTTCTTGATTACCAAATAAAGAAGAGAACATTCTACTAAACAAAAGACCCATTTCTCTTTTCGCTGTCGTGTTTTCTTATCTTCTTTCACAGTTCTTTCGACAATTTCTTTGTACGTATCACGAATTCAATCAGCTTCGCAGGTTCTTTCTTGTTCATAAGTGCTGGCTGCTGAAGCTACTGTCTTTCTTTCTTTCTTTTTGTAAGCTGGCCAAAAAAGAAACTACCTTTTAGTTTACTGGCCCAAACCATAGAGAGCTGTGGGCTATGAAGGTGTGGCTTCTAGCAGGCCAGATGGGCTAGAGATCAAGGATTGTTTGTAAGCGAGATTGATATGAATAGCAGCCATTAAACTTTACCCGTTGACCCCAAAAACTCATATTTCAAATTAAATAAAAAAACAATTGATTTAATAAAATATTCGCAAAATATTTAAATTTTTAATAATTTATTTGAATCAGTTAAACCCAATAAAATATATTATTTTAACAGGCTTGAATTAATATGATAATTTATGAGTTAATTTGATAACTTAAAAGCTTAAATTATTTTTAAAATTAGTTTCAACTAAGTTTTATAAATACCTATAATACAAATACGTGTTTTAAATTAGTTTTTAATGCAAAAAATTTATGTTTTTTTTCCTAGAATTGATGGGATTGTTTGTTTATGAAATTATTTTTTCACAAGTGAGTAGTTTGTTTGATTGAATGCAAATAAACAAACTATGTTTGACAATTAATTGTGTATATCCAAAGTTTTTTTTAGTTAATAAATATAATTATTCTCATGATAATTTTTAATTTAAATGTATAGTAAGATTAAAATTTTATAATTAAACTATCACAAATATAAAATACCAAGGTGACTATGATTTCATTTTTTCTTTGAATATGTATAAACTTGGTGTATTTTTTAATAAAAAAAATATCTATTTTCAACAAATAAACATATTTTTCAACTTTTTTGATGAAATAAAATAGAAAATAAAATTGAAGATGCAAAAGGAAAATGATTTATTGAATATACCTACAATATTCTCTTTCTAACAAATAGATGAAATATTTATACTCCAATTTCATGCATAAACTTTTTATTTATTAGTTTTTTATCAGAACAATGACACATGATGCGAGAGATGAAAAGACGTCCGTGACTTTACATCATCCATATCCATGCATCATAAATGTCCACGCTCCACCTACTAGATAAATTGGGATTTTTTGCATAACTTCACGTTGATGTAAAATCTTAAAATATAAACAGTGAAGCTCCATATAAAATCTTAAATAGTAAAGTTTTTTTAAAAAAAAAAATTCATCCTTTTTTTTGGCTTTATTTTCCTTTTAATTTCATTTTTTTAGTCATTTTGAACCAATAAAATTAATTTAATTATATCAGTAAAACTTTAACTTAGTTTAATTTTAAACTCGGTCGGGATAAAAAGTTGGATCAAAATTTTTTTTTTTGTCAATTTTATTATTTATTTGTAATTTTAACTATATTTTTTTTATTTTTAATCGATTATGTTGATTAGATCATATTGAGATAACTCTTATACAATTTAAATTTAAATTTTAATTAGACAAGAAGCTGAATCAGATTTTAAGATTAATCTAGTAAGATAAATTTAATAACAATACTAAATAATTTTTTATAATCTATATATTTTTTTTTATCATATTCAATTGTTTTTATCTAATCCCATTACAGTATATATGCTGTAAACTAATTAAGTAAAATACTAAATCGCACAAGTTTTTCACTGTAGCCCATCCATAATGAATTATGTCTATAACTATAATGGAATTATCCATTTACCCTTTATCTTTTCATTTTAAAAACTTTACCTGAGAGGTAAAATGATTTTTACATACTAATAATTTATCATTCTTGATTTATTTAAGAGTAGCATCATTTTTCATAGTTACCATATTGTCTTTAAAAAGTTAACAATCAAAACCTTTAGTTTAGAGATTGTATTATAATTTCAATTTTATTATGAACAATTGAATTATATAAATATACTTGTTATGCAAAATTGTTAGCATTGTCTTTGAAGGTTTAATTGCCATTACCTGCTGGTTGTTTTCGTTATTGTTATTTAGTCTTACAAATATTTTTGTTTTTTTATATAATTTTATTAATAGTCAAATTATTTTATTACTCTAGTCATTCAAATTTTTTAGTCGTGGCTTCAAGGATTTGGTTGCAATTTCATAAAGGTTTTTTTTTGTTATTATTATTTAGTTATAGGGGTATTTTTGGTTTTATGCACATAATCAACAATAATGGTTATCAAGCTTCTACCATATCATCATCTTTGCGTTTTTTTCTTTTAAGTGGTGCATGTATAGTAATGAGGTTTTATTTGATACCAATTGACTTTTCTTTTTTTGTTTCTCTTTCTTCCTCGAATTTAATGTTGTTCAAGCAAAAAATTATAGTGGATTTTTAATATTATTTTTCTTTTGATTTAATTATTATTTTTTATTTCTATTATTTTATTTATATTGATTGTTTGTAATTGGATTTTATTTTTGATTTCATCCTGGTTGTTTGATTTTGTTAGTCCTTTTCTTCATCAAATGTTATCCTCAATATTTTTTTTTTCAATTACATGCTTGATTTTTCTTTAATTCTATCCTTGAGAATTTCTTTTCATTGATTTTTTATGTCAAATTTGTGCCAATTATTTTAATTATTATATTTTTAATTATTTTTATATTTTTTTTTTCAATTTCATCCCTAAATATTTAATTTCATTTAAATTTTCCTTTGACATTTAATTTTAGTTGATTTTTATGTTAAATTTAGTTCTAATTTTTTCAATTGTTATTTGTCTTGTTTTGCATTTTTTATTGATTTTTCCTTCAATTTTATCTCTCAATATTTGTTTGGTCTATCACATTGACAAGTGTTTGTTCGTTGTATTTTTCTAATGTGTTTGGATTTTTATAATATTTTTTAGGGTGTGAGTTTATTCAGTCATTGAGGTTTTTATTTATCATTTAAGTCATGAGTTTTTTTTTATGATGGATCTATTTTTTATTTATTTAAATAAAAAATTTTAGTAAATATAATTGGATAAATATCTCATCTTTACAATTTTTTTTACTAGTTATTTTTTATAATTTTTTTTATTAACATAAATAGTTATCAATTTATTTAGTTAGATGATGCATAGGCTTTTCAAATAACACTTTTAATTTTCCATGTAAAAAAACACATTGGAGCAACTTATATACCCAACACTTGTTTAAAAAACAATTATAACTTGCATGTCAAATTCATGATTTTAGTTTTTCTTTACATTTTTTTTGAAAAAAATATTATTTTTTTATTCTTTACACTTGGTCTATTTATACCATTTTTTTTGTTTATTTTTTTAATTTTTTTTGTAATTTTTGTATTTTTTTTTATTTTCACCTTTTCTTTTTGGAAATTTATTCTACATAAACTAAGAAAATGATGTTTTACTATAGCAATTGGAATATTGTTTTATTTTTTTAACTATGTGAAGAATTAGTTTAAGATCTTACATATTTTTATTATATGTAAGAGTTGACTTTGTGATTTATAGTTGTATTTTTTACCTGATATAAAAAAACACGTTAGTAGCACATATATATTAATTCTTCTGTTTTGAAAAAAAAATTATTCAATCTACAGCTAAACGAGTTGAAGAAATACATTAATATTTTATTTTTTGTATTTATCGATACAAATAATTCTTTTAGGCCTTTTGATTTATAATTAAATTTTACAAAATTTAAAAAACTTATATATTTATTTTTTGGTTAAAAAAATCTTTATCTGATCACCAACAAGTCCCGAGTCTCAAGTCATGTAACTATTATATTCAAAAACTTGTTGAATTCAAGCAAGGAAGGAAGAACTTTGAACAAGCAAAGATCCAAATTTGACAAAAACACACCACCCAAATGAAGGAACTTCCAATTTACTTTGCTTCTCACCTTCTCTTTACTTGATCAGCAAGTGATGTCCTGCAATAATGGGCTTGGCTTGTAGATGTAGATTATCAAGATTTCTTGCCCATTGCAGGGGAATAATGATAATAATAATAATAAGGAAAAAGGTGTCCATTAAATATTAATATTGTTTTAAAAAATGAAAGCTGGGGAGCATTTGTTAACAAAAGCGGCTTCGCATCTCCGCGCGCAGACAACCTGCTGCTAAAGCTTGCACGTTGCTTTCAACTGAGCACGGTCCAGTGAGAGTACACGACGTGTCCTCATATTCCGAAGAAAGCAACCGAAGGCAAAGCCTGCTCTCTCTCAACTTTCTCGTGTCCTCTTGAGCCTTCCCTACCCTACTCTATTTTATTTTTTAAAATATTTTTTATTTAATATATATTAAAAATAATATATTTTTATTTTTTAAAAATTATTTTTAATATTAAAAATCAAAATAATATAAAAATATCAATAAATATTAATTTAAAATTCTTTTAAAACACAAAAATAAATAACATTTTTATGTTGGAAAATTGAAAATAAATCACCTGTCATATAATTTTTTCTTAATTTTTTTATTTTTTTAAATTTGTTTTTCAAATAGGTAAATGTTTTCAAGTTTATTTCTATGTTTCAATTCTTGTTATTAAAAAAATTTAATTTTAATTTTATTTATTTTGTTTCAAATAATATTTTTAAATTATTTTGATATGTTGATATTAAAAATAATTTTTTTAAAATAAAAATTATTATTTTAATAAATTTTAAAAAATATTTTAAAAAACAATCAGTATTATACACTTAATCACCCTTAAAACCTCAATTGTAAAGGTAAATTAGTTCATGTCATTGGATTTATTATACGGATTAATGACATAAAATTAATCTCTATACTGGATAAAGAATATTAAAACAGGAGTCATTTAGTAGGTGTATGATTTTTGTTTTAGAACAAAAAAAAAAAGAAGTAAGCTAGACTAAGAAGATCATGTTTTCTTATCATTCATGAAAAAATATTTTAAAATTATTTTTATATCTTCAACTCCACAAAACATCAACTAAAGATAATGGAAAGATGGACTTAATTTGCATAAAAATCGAAGAAAAATAGACATAATCCATCTTCATCACTCATGCACCTCCCATTTTTTGCACTGACATTAAGGCAAGCAGCACAAATCTCATAAACAAATAGTAAATTATTCGTGTAGAATGTGATCAGTGGGAATAGTACATTGTCCTACTTCACCGGTAATTTGTTCCTTGGAATTTTCCGGCAGCCAAACTAAGGGAAAGGCTATCTAAAGAATATGATGACTCTTCAAGTCGTTTTTTTCTTTACTTTATTCCCTCCATTAGAACTTTTTTCACAACTGAATTAACAATCCCTTGTGCAAAAGATGATTCCTTGAGGTATCATATTCATGATATATAAAAAAATTCAATGCCTTTTAAAAATTTTAAAGCACCAAGACCCACTTCAATATTTTGCATGTAGAGGCACAAAAGTTGTTCCCATTGATGCTCAAACCAATAATACGTAATTGATTTCAAGCTCCAATTTGCTCCCATCAATGGAAGCTGGTCATTGCAGCTGGCTGTAAATGAATCAAGGAGGTATTGGGAGAAGTAATTATGGAGAAAATCATGATTACTAGGCAAAATTTAGCTGTAATTAGCTTTAAAGAAGAGAACCTTTTCTGCTAATAACTATTTCATCTCAGCAAAACTTACACTTCCCGGAGAAGTACAAGAACAAAACCACGAAAATAACAGAAGAGAAGCAATACAAGAAAACTCCCTGAAAAAAGCACTCTCTTTAGTCTTTTTCCTCTCCAAATTGGAATTATTTCTTGCTCATTGGAGCTTAATTTTGTTGTTGAGCTTGCTGGTTCTCTTCCATCTCTGTATTTTCTTCAGTTGTAGTTGTTGTTGCTGGATCATGGCTGTCACCAATCATTTCTTGATTTTTCACCTTGTCATCATGACCAGTAGGTGTACTCTCTGTCTTCGCTTCTTCTTGGTTATCAATCTTGGCTACAAAGGAAGAGGCTTTGCTACAAACAGGAGTGGCTAAAAATGTTGGCTTCTCATTTCCAGCCATAATAACCAAAAACTTCTCTTCAAAAACCTTTTTCTCTGGCTTTTCTTCCTTTTCGTTTCCACTTTCAAGATCATTACCTTCATTTTCACTGTCTAAACGACCAGAAATTCTCCAATAAGAGCAAGCCAAGATTAATAAAGCAAAAGCAATCAACCCCAACATAGCTGCTAAACCTCCAAAGAGGTATGGCACTGGTGAGTGCCACGGTGAGCGAGGTTGGACTACTGCTGGTGGTGATGGTGATGGTGAAGTGGCTGCTGCCATTGTGGTGCTGATGGTGGTGTCAAGGTGGCTAATGTGTCTCATTTTTTGGGTTTATTTTAATGTTTTTATCTCCTTAGGAAAGAGGCTTTGGTTGGGAGGAGGAGAAGAAAGTGGGTTTAGTTTGGGTAACGGAGAGGGTATGGGAGTGGTATTTATAAATGTGGAGCTAGGGAGGAGGAGATGGGGTTGTGCTTTGGACAAACTACACTTTAATCCCTATAGATATACACATATTCCATATCGGTTCTTATAATTTAAAATATACATACTAATCTTATATTTGTTGCAAAATTTTCAACACATAAGTAGGCTTATTTTGTAATTCGTGTTTTGTCTCAATCATAAATTTAAAATTATTTGATTAATCAACACATACTATAATTTCACATTAATCCTATTAAAAACTCTCTCTTGAAATATTGGCTAATAAAAAAAATTATAATTTATATTTTTTATTTAAATTTGTATTTTTAAAACACAACTATAAAAACTAGAACAATGTCAAACACACACTTAATCTAATAACTATGTAACCGGTTATTTTTTAATAATTTAAAATTTAAGTTTAAATGGTTCTGAGTTGTAATAAATCAATGAAAATTAATGGTGATAGAAAAAAAAGACATTCTTTCATGTTTCGACTTTATTAGCGTACTTTCATCATGTACTTATGGTAATTAGCAGGTTAATTAAAATTGAAAATTCTGAATTGTAAGGACTAAGATGGAGCATTTACACATCTACAGGGTCTAAAAAATGTTTTGCTCTTGCACTTTTTACTTGTGTGTCACGGATTTGGCCCCCCGCTTTGACACTTTTCATGTGCATATGTGATGTATGGATGTAAATGGGAGAGAGTCCCTTGAAACATGATCCTGTGTTTCTGAAGGTGTATGTTTCCAATGGGTGCTTTTGTGGGGCCTAGGGTATTTTAGAGTGGACCCTACAGATCCAATTGCAATGACAAGAGAGAGCTGTAGTGCCCCCATGATGATCTTTGATTTGATTAGAATATAGTGATTTATCAGTTAAATTGGGTTCCTTTTACTTTTTGAAATATATTAATCTCATCATATAAGATAAACATTCTGATCGAATCTTAAAGTTGAGGCCATTTGACATGTTTGTGTCTAATTCCAATTGCATGAACCCTAGAATTTAATTTTATTAGAGGTTAGATTTAAACTTTACTTCAACGAATATTATTTGAGAATGTAATGTAATTTATATTTTTAAAAATTTAATTTTTTTATATATTTTGAATTGTTTTGACACGTTGATATAAAAAATATTTTTTTGATATATTTTATCATAATTTTTTTTTAAAAAAATAAACCGCAAAAAAACACCTCTATCATAGATTGATATTCTTTGCAATTTAATATTTAATGGAAATTAAAATTGTTATCATAGTGATTAAATAAAGATTTTTTTTTATAATTAACAAATTCATTGCAATTTGAGTAATACAAAATGATAACAATTTTTTAACACCGCCCAATTAATATAAATATAAATATAATTTAAATTTAGATAACAATTATAAAACTCAACTTAGTTAAGATAAATTAGGTAATTTATGGATTTGAAATTATATTTTTTAATTAAAATAATATTATTTTATTACTAAAACTAAAATAGCATTGCTTTGATAAAAAAAATTTAAATAAAATCTTTGCTCCATAGATTTACATGATTAACCCGCGACTTAATTAATCTGAGACCAATTCTTATAATATTTTTAGCTTTTCATCTGCACATTCTTCATATGTTTTGCTAAGAAAACAATTGATCGTGACACGATATCGCCATGGATTTCGTACATTTCCTTTTCCACTTGCGATGCAACTTATATCGGAGACAATTGTCTCCATGACGATGCCATGAAGTAACATCTGTAGATTGCCACAGCCCTCGTTGATCCTCTGTTCTAGATGAAAGGACTTGGTGTTCTTCTCTGTTGATAATTACAGATTTTAATTGCTCTGGGTTTTAGATTTGTGATTTTTCTCGTAGAATGCTGCCCTCGAAAGATGAGATGAAATCATCCCAAAATGCCTCCTCCTTTTTGATGAAATCATGCACAGTAGAGGCACCATGTATCTGGCTCATGATCATTTGACGTTGTGATGTTCAAGTATGGCAGACATTTAATTTTCGATTGGTTAGAATTATTTATTGGCATCAAATGGTATGATCCCATCACATACTTTAAAAGCAATGAGAAACTATATATTATGTCAGCCTAATACATTAATTCTTGTCATATCAATATTTAATACTATGTTAAAATGCTTTCAAATTATTTTTCTCATATTTAATTAGTGTGTATTATTAGGCAATACGATGCATAATATTTTTCTAAAAGTGTTTTTTAATTAAAAATATATTATTTTTAAATTTTTTGATTTTAACATATTAAAACCATTAAAAAATATTTAAAAAACATCAAATCAATTTTTTTAAATGAAAAATAGTTTGAAATTACTTTGAAAAACAGGTTGAATTGCTCAACTAGACACTAAACGAAGCATGAAATAATAATTTATATTGAAAAAAACTTCTTACCAGTAAGAATCAATATCAAAGCAACACCTCAAGGGTGTGACTCCATTATTTATCATGCTACACGCATAATGGCACTTGCACAGTTGCACAAGCTAAAGCCTAAAGGGTGTGGCTCCCTAGAAAATAAGAACAATTACACTTTCGGTGATCATGGGGTTTAAGCAAATCCTAAACAACAGTGATTTCTTAAACTTCATTATTAAATAATAGATAATAAGGTTGTGCTTCAAACCTCCACTATATATCTGATGCCAGAAGGGTTATATATATATATATATCATCACCATTTTTTTATTAGCTTGCAATAATGCTACCATCCTCCAAAATTTAGCCATATGATCAGGAGAATCAATTTCGTGCTGCTGAGGATCCGTATCTTTATCGCAGTAATTAAGAATAAAAAATTAATTAAAAGAAAAGAAAAGAATATTTTTAATTTAAATCTTACCATTTATATTTCTCAACTTATATATAAATACGCGATGAACTAGAGATTTTAAATTAGTGGGCTCTCTCGTCATCTGATTCTTAAAAATAATTATTCAGCCGTGGATCATGTAAAAGAATGTATTCATTATAAAAATAAAATAAAATAAAAAAGCACTAGACTTTCGAGGCGATGAGACGTGTGCACCTATGGGGAGACCATAATCATTTTGTAAGAGATAAAATGGAATAAGCATTCTGGGTAAAGTGGCAACAATCTACTATGAGTTTTCTCTCTGGAAAAGATACACCATGCTCAGAAAAAATCTGCCCCATTCTAAATTCGCACAGAGAAAGGATGCGCATTTATAACGTGCAAGGAAGGTAAAACCCTTGATCGATTCGCACAGAGAAAGGATGCGCATTTACATCCTTTTTTAATGCTTCTAATTAACGTGCAAGGAAGGTAAAACCCTTGATCGGCTAGGGTTTGAATTGGCCTCGACTTTTCTATAAAGTGATATTGGGATAGATATGTGCGACGTATAGTTGTTGATGCAATGCAACAGGCGAAATCAGCTGATCATGTGTAGAATTTGCCACAGATCTTCAGGTAATGGCCGGCTCGTGTAAGAACTTGCACAATCATTATTCAAATCATATCACTATACATATGTACAAATTCTCATCTTTCAATTTATATAAATCATCAACAAGGCTCGCAAATCTCATTTTACCTAATTTTCGCATTAAATTGTCAACATACCCGTCTAAATTAATTTATCTAGCTAGCACTAGAAGGTACGAATCCAAATTCTTTTTCAGAAATAAAAAAATAAAATAAAACAGTATTAATCTTAACATCACATTTCATCTTATTGCATGCAAAATCTGTTTAGATTCAAATTAATTCACCTGGAGTCTTAATTGCATGATTCATTTAAATATTTACTAGATAAAAAATTGTAAGAAAAGAATGGCCTCTTCATCTTTATCTCAAATGGGTTTCACAATTATATAGGAATTTGCTTTATAAGCAATAAGAGATTTAGTGAGAATATTTTACAAATAATATCTCATAGATTTGTCGACAGTGCACTTTTTTCTTGTTAGCAGAATATATCTTGTTTATATTGATGAAATGGACGGATGGCTACCTTAGTGACAAAAATATTCATGATGTTTAATTAAATACTAACTTCTATTTATTCATTATCTATATATGTTAAGCTGGATGTTATATACATACAAGTTGTTTAATATTTCAAATTCTTTTTTTTTTTAATTCTGGACCACGAGAATTATTTGTTTTGATTGTTATTATTTTGTTTATAATTAATATTATTATTTGCCTGAATTTTATTTTTTTAATATAAATTAATAAGGTAAGAATTATTTTTATCGTTATTCTTTATATATATAGTTATTATAAATAAAATAAAGAATTAAAAAACAATCATGTGATTTGATTTTTATACCAGAAGGATCTCTCTCACCCATCAAAGAGATGCTAGTAGAATACCACAAGTTAGATCAACAAGCTATGGTTTCATGCAACTTGGATGAAGATCTCTAGCGTGGTCTCCCATGTCAAGAGATACATGGCCATGGTTTAATTAGGGATATATATCGACTGATGGCAAGCATCGAAAATCACACACAGTATCTGATCATGTGGGCGGCTCGGTCCCTCCTAAGGGCATTTAGTCTCGGCGTGCTGCACGCATAAAATTAAGTCCTAAAAGTTCAGTATTGTCTGTGAAGATGTAAAAAAGTTTAAAAGGCTTCATAAAGTTGATAAATTTTGTGTACAAAAGTCCCTAGGTGGGTTGGACTTCGGAGGATCTCCAGCTATGGTGGAGCCATAACAATGGGAAGTGTTGAAATTCGCTTACAATCGGTAGTTTCAGTAGAGACACCCGTGTTTCTTCTTCGTTGTGATTGGAATCAGATTCTAGCTCGGTTGAAAATGAACCGAATGAAATTGGATACGCTAATGAAAGTGCAAACACAATGAAGTGATCTTCGAACCGGATGAAATATAGGTTTCGAGATTATAATCTTTTTCGATTGGTATCTACAATGAAATAATACATTAGATGTATATTTTTTTCTAACACTATAAATTCAAAACATGACTAATAACACAGAAAATAAATATATTAGCCACTATAAATTATATATATTTAAAATTTTGAAATGCTTCTCGACTCGAAATATTGATTCAAATAGTTATCTAATTAAGATCTAAATTAAACTACACTTATTTTCTGAATCATTCATATAATTGATTTAATCAAATTCAAGTGATTTAGTTAGTGAATTCATTCTCAGATGATTATAATGAAATGCCAATTTTTTCCCTTTTTTCTTTTTTTTTTATATTAAACGTTTCAGTTTTACTTTAAAAAGTTGTTGAAAAAAAAACAGCATTAATGAATCAGATGTGCCAGTCCGGCCAGAGGCAGTCGGTTGGCCCGTGAAATTCAGCGAGGCAAGTCATACACGGGACATGCTTTTAATGCCCGAGGGATGTCTCATGATATTTTCTTTTAAGGCTGCTCGTCATGGAGGACATGCTCCATCGATGAACGGGAGAAAGACAGGTTTACATACACGGACATGGCTTTTAATGCCCGAGGGATGTCTCTCGAGAAGGAAAAAAAATCAAGAGTGGGAGTCCACCCTCGTGGCATGCTTGGATTGTAGTAAATGTTATATTTTAAAATATTTTTTATTTAAGAATATATTAAAATTAAATTTTATTTTTATTTTTTACAATTTATTTTTGATATTATCATATGAAAATGATCTAAAAATATAAAAAAATTAATTTTTTTTAAAAACTCAAATTTATATTAAAGACATAGTTAGGCCACACTTTCTAACCCATCTATGAACTTCTAAGCTGAACCACGTAGGGTTAAATCCATGGTTGGTCCCAATACTCTTTCTATTTTTCTGATTTAGACCCTACACCTATAACCATGTAGGGTTTAATCCATGGTTTAAGCCACGTAGGGCTTAACGATGGGTGGAAACCTAAACCATGCATGTAACTCAGCAATCTTTGGGGGTTAGTGGTAATTAATAAATTACAAAAGAACAATTCTGATTACATTATTAATATTGTATCTCGAAATTAAAAGGGAAATATCCAAGAGGGAAAAAGAGCAAGGCAGGCAAGAAACAAACAAGGTGGGAAATTGCTGAGGTATATATCAAGCTTGTCCCCAATCACCATTACTTTATGCTCTGCTTGCCACCTTCCCTCAGGGGTCCAAAGCCACTCCTCTCGCTTCTCTAAATTGGCTCCTGGCCACTTTCTGTGTTCGTCTGAGATTTTTATTTTTATTGAAGTAACAAATCATGCAAGAATCGTACAAAGAGTGATGGTGCAAGCACTTCCGACGAGTATATTGTGGGGCATCGAGGGATCAAATGTTATCCAAATTGTACAAGTGTATAGCTCCCACATCTCTCATTGTGCTAATTATTTATTTGATTTTGGTCTGTGGGAACCCCATATTCCATCACCTCCCACCATGTTAAACGTACATTTGCAAGGACTAAAGAAGCTTAAAGTCACTTGCATTGTTGCTAAATTTTATAATTTTTTAAAAGATCAGTGCACAAAGGGGAGCAATGCTTGGTAGTTTTGTTTTTATTTTTAATAGCAAGCAATGCTTGGTAGTTTTTCCAGTTTTGTGGAATGAATATGTAGAGAGATGCCTTTAAGGGCCCGGGTATCCACCAGGAAAATTATTTAATACGCCAATTTCATGTAAATTAATCAAAGAAATTTGATACTATTATGTCTTTGATTTTTGTATGATGAAATTTAATTAGTAGAAGAAACATATTAATTTTTTTTTAATATAGAAAGAGAGAATCCTATCTATATATCTTCGTTGTTCCAAGAAAACACCTATCGATCTCTCACTTTCTCTTGGCATCACTTCTGCTATCTTAAATCTTATTTATTTATTTATTATTTTAAAAAGTGTACAAGTATGTTTTTCAGGAGAGCCCCCAACGCTTTTCAGATTTTTGAGAGGATCTTTTTTTTTTTTTACAGAGCTCACTCCCGTAATGTTTTATGCTCATCTTGATGCTTGATTCGTAGCTCCAATTTTCATTTTTAATGTCAAATATGTACTGATGATATTCTTCTCCCCTTCCACTTGAAGCAACTTGGAGTTGAAATTGGGATGCCCCAAACTTTTATTCTTCAACTTAAATAGTGTATATATCACCTTTACTTGATCCCCACAAAGTACAAACGTTAGAGATCGTCAGATTCCACATATACTTTTCCTTCTTCTAATCATGATTTATGTCTTAGTAAGGGTTCCTCATCATTAAGGACATGTATATATTTACCCACAAGGTTTAACATTAAGTAATTAAGATTTGTGAAGAAAACAAAAGTGATCAAGAACCGATGATTTCATGTCCCATATTTGAATCACATCAGATTGCTTGTGAATTTCTTATCTTTATGCACCATAAAAAATGGAGCTTCTTCCATTTACAAGAGTAGACCATTAATGACCCCCTGATATAATAGCAGACGTGCCTTGCCATGGCTAGTTCTAAGCTAAGAGAGACTAGTTGTGGTGGTTCCATAAAGAGATTCACAAAAATCTTACTCTCTATAATCAATACATGCTAGCTAGCTATACTAGAAAAGGGGGATTTTCATTGAATCTTGCTTACATCCGATGAGACTACTAGTTATTGATCAAGATAATTCCCTCTATTGTTTTACCCTAACAATCATTTTCTAAACACATATTGGATGAGCTAAAAGTGATGGTATATAATAAGGTGACATCATTCTTAAGTCGGGCCCTCCATGATTTCAAGTTAATTCATTAGTGGCTCGATCAAGTTCATAGCTCCTCTATTTGTTTACACTGCAACAATTATTTGAAGTCACTAAAACCTAAAGAGAAGAGATCTAATAATATCATTTCCCATCATGACGAGAATTGTTGTTACTATTATATAATATTGGACAACATTGAATTAAGCTAGCTATTAGTAGTGGATGAGGCACTTGAATTGGGCCAAATTCACTGCATTACAGTCTCTAATCAAAAGATTTTGCCTCCAAACTAATCTAATACTTAACGAAAAGAGGCTCCATCAAAGACTTGCAGTTGGAATCTTCTGTCACAACACATAAAACGGGAGAACAAGCACTTATTCCCCCACTTGGGGTGGATTTATGACGTATTTAGAGCTCCATTTATTTACATTAAATTATCTTTTCTATGTTCTCTGCAGATAAGGGTACTGCCCAGATAGTGTCCCACATATATCCACTTGAAGATATATATGTCTATATATGTGCCTTCATATATAGGTGGATACGCACATACTCCTGTAGGCCAAATCTTTTAGTTGGGCATTAAGTCCCGTCTTTTTTCTTTTTTATTTTTTTTATTTTCAGTATTCCCGTTGGAGTGACGAGCAATGACATTAACATGACAGTATTGTTGATTCAGCATGTGCCTTACTCTAGTTCATAACCCATATAGATGAATATTGAAGTGGAACAGTTGGGTAAATATTTTGGACTTTTATTCTCTTTAATTGAAATGAACTTAATAAGGCATAGCCTTCAAGCCAGAGATAACATCTTCAGATTTGGTGGATTTTTTAGATAATTCATTCACTGATTAGTAGGTATTAAACAAACTATCCATATTTGGATGGATATGTTCATAATAAAATATTTATTATGTAACATACTTGAACAAATTTACTACCCGTACATAGTATAGCAGCATTTTAAACTGAAGTAGTTGAGATTGATTGTGGAATCCACTTGAACCTAGCTAGAATGATAGGGACTTATCCATTCTGCGTGAGATTGTTTCACTACAAATTGCTAAAGAACAATGGCATCAAATCTTTAGACATAAACGTAAGTTATTCTCGTATTCATACAGCAAAAAGTGCAGCTTATAGAGTGGCCCCACACACACACAAACACTTATAGGTGGCTATGTTGCATGCCTGTATACATCACGGACCCTACTGTGCTCTTGCTATCAGAACAAAGCTTCTCCCCACTTCCCCATGCTAGAAGCTAGAGCTAGTGGATCGAGCATTTCCACATTTTACCTCCTCCTACGTTTAAATTAAGAATATTTTTTTGTATGGGGATAAAGGGAGAAAAAATCACTCTTCAATTACTTTTGGAAGGGGGAGAAGTTTTAAGGGGCATCAAGGAAAAAACAAACGTTAAACTAACTTGTGAGATGGGGGTAAAGGTTTTTCAAGGAGAAAAAAATGCTGGACTTGGGCTTGTTTTTCCTCTGTCATAAGTGGTTTTGTTTTTCAATTTTATCTTGAGCAAACACTTGACAATTGATTTGTAGTAAAATTATACTCATAAAGTAGGGTTTTTTTTTTTTTTTTCCTATCTACGAAAGAAAACTAGATGATCTCTTGGAGACCAACCAATTCACAAGTGGCTGCCGAAGCAACATGGTGGTTTGGGGGTTAAAAAAGAGATGGAAACTTGGTTGAAACCTTGCCTTGTGAAAAGTATTTGTAGTGCTTTGACCAATGAAAATAGTAGTTAAGGCATCCTAGCAAACCTATACTAGTTTTGTCAAGCAGCGAATCTGTATTTTAGAGCATCGATCTAGCCCCAAATGTCTTCTCTATAGACGTTAATTCTGCCCCATGCTCACGCCGCCCTTCTCTTGGCTTCCTTGCTGTGCCGCAACTAGTCGATATATATTAGCTTCGACACTGGGAGACTTGACTCTGTTTGTGGCTAGATCTCTCATGGAACTTGTGTAGAAAACCCTCTTGATGCAGGACATTGGAGAACATAAATCCTCGAAAAACAAAATACTAGTCATAATAACGATGCAGACTTGTACTCATCGTCGATCCTTGCATTTAACCTCTAAAAGGGACAGATCATATATACTTCTTAATTCCACGAGTTGTAATGTGTTACGAGTTTCTCAGATGGAATACCCTGGGTGTTGGGAAATTCCGACCAGTGATGTTCTGATACTTGCTTATAGGAGGTTAAACACATTGATATAATATTTAATATGGTTCGGTAAAACCACCTACATCCACGGGAGAAACCATTTCATTATGTCGGGAAAAAACAAGATTTACAACAATAGAGGAGGAGAAATCATTTTATCTTTTAACAACTCTCAACCTTACTCTTTTCTCTCTTTTTAGTGCTGCAATGACAGCCCACTCTCTTCTACATTTCTCACATCTTTGACTCTTTTCTTCTTTTTATTTTGCTCTTTAACATATGCTTCTATTTATAGGCATTCATGGAGACTCTTCTTGATTTATTGTCAATATTGGTGGCTACCAATAATCAATGGTTGGTACCATTCATTTGTTGTATATGAAATGGCAACCAACCTAACACTCGGTGCCTCTCCATAGGTCATAAAACAGGCTTGCACGTGAAAACCAAACACGGATGGATATATGATCAATATATCAGTTTTTTACACACACTCTCTTGTGGAATGTTATTTGATATAGTATGCAGTTAAATGATTCAGCAACCGATACAGATTTTTTGATACAAACCCATCTCCCAGATCACCAAATAACATCAGAACAAGACGAAGACCAAGCCCAGTCCCAGTCGATCTTACTATATTTCCCAGAGCACAAAGCACTTTGAGCCAAACCCAGTCCAGGTCACTCTCATTACATTTCGTATTTCCCAACCCAAACGCAAAATTTCACATGCCTTAGTCGATATCTAATATCTTTTGGTGGTCGACTTAGATCATGGGTCAATCATATTACATGGGTGTTTGGTATAGTTTTTGTTTTTAAATATTTGTAAAAATATTTTTTGTTTAACAAAATATTAAATTCATGTTTTTCAGTAATTTTTTAAAGATTTTAAATTACTAATATAAAAAATAAAAAATAAAAAATAAAATTTTAATACTAAGTTTGTATTTAATACTATAGAAAATTGTACAGATGTGGGCTTGAAGGCTGAAGCTGTTAACTTTCCCCGGACTGGTTATGTCATTTATTCATAGGTCTGCTTGTATACTATCCAGCATGCACAATCACTTGTTCTATCCTATGCCTCCTTCAGCACTCTGCCATTGCTAATATATAGAAATATTCACAAAATTATCAGAGGTATCGATTTGCTATACGGGTCGAAGTTATCTGCAATTTTTGTTTTCTTGTTCGTATCTTCTCCCTCAGCACCTATTCCCTGCTGTTATTATGCTATATATTTTTATACTGACTGTGTGTCAATATATATGTTTGCTTCTTCTTAATTCGTAAAATGAATATAATTTAACTGAATTAATTTCATACCTTCTTCGTGGGTCTAAGAGGCAATACTGCGTCTCTCTTTCATATCTACATGTTTTTAAAAAAATCTTATCACTCAAGATCGAGACTCTGGTTCGATTTTTTTCTTTTGAATCTGTAGTTATTTCTATTTTTTCTCATCTTTTTTTTTTTTAAAGTAAAAGATATAAATAAAGTACTACAAAACGAATAAAACAAAACCAGCATAAAAAGAAGTTGATGTGAACTTGCAAAACGAACTCTAGTTGTGAGAATTTGTTAAAATATAAAATGAACATCTGACAAATCCCAAATATACTCGTATTGATGTCTATAAATTGACGCTGTCCAGAATTAGTGGTGACAAACATGGACAAGATAGCAGGTTGGAAGATTCAACGACAGCAAAACAGAGACAAAGGAGCAGAGAAGAGGAGGGAGGAGCAGCAGTTTTCTGTTTTCTGAGGCTCAGCATTACATGATGAAACTTCTGTACAGACCTGAGGAACTCGGCAGAGATCATGATTTTCCGGAAACTGTAGTCCTCTCCGTAGTTTACCCCTCTAATTACGGAAGAGTTTCAGAGAACCATCTCCCCTGGTTCTCGTAGATACGGGTGATTGTTGTGACATGTTGAACTCTCCAGAAATCTTCACCACGGTACCTTTCTATTGTCTTGATGAATGTTGGAGGCATATGCCACAGAACCAGGTCTTCTATATTTTTCAGGTTTTCAATCCCATCCGGCATTGTTTCTAGCACCGTGCATGCTGTAATGTCTAGCCTCTCTAACCCAGGCATTGACCCTTTCGCTATTCTGATGCGCCGCAATCTCCCCAGTTCATGGAGACCTAGCCTCTTCAGCTTTGAAAATCCACTAGGATCACAACACAGTTCTTCCCCTGCATAAGCTTGACGGAGTTCAAGCATTTAAAGTAAAAGATATAAATAAAGTACTACAAAACGAATAAAACAAAACCAGCATAAAAAAGTCGATGTGAACTTGCAAAACGAACTCAGGTTGTGAGAATTTGTTAAAATATAAAATAAACATCTGACAAATCCCAAATATACTCATATTGATGTCTATAAATTGACGCTGTCCAGAATTAGTGGTGACAAACATGGACAAGATAGCAGGTTGGAAGATTCAACGACAGCAAAACAGAGACAAAGGAGCAGAGAAGAGGAGGGAGGAGCAGCAGTTTTCTGTTTTCTGAGGCTCAGCATTACATGATGAAACTTCTGTACAGACCTGAGGAACTTGGCAGAGATCATGATTTTCCGGAAACTGTAGTCCTCTCCGTAGTTTACCCCTCTAATTACGGAAGAGTTTCAGAGAACCATCTCCCCTGGTTCTCGTAGATACGGGTGATTGTTGTGACATGTTGAACTCTCCAGAAATCTTCACCACGGTACCTTTCTATTGTCTTGATGAATGTTGGAGGCATATGCCACAGAACCAGGTCTTCTATATTTTTCAGGTTTTCAATCCCATCCGGCATTGTTTCTAGCACCGTGCATGCTGTAATGTCTAGCCTCTCTAACCCAGGCATTGACCCTTTCGCTATTCTGATGCGCCGCAATCTCCCCAGTTCATGGAGACCTAGCCTCTTCAGCTTTGAAAATCCACTAGGATCACAACACAGTTCTTCCCCTGCATAAGCTTGACGGAGTTCAAGCAACACCAAACTAGGCAATTTCTGGAGGGCCTTGAGAGGATCACTTTTCAAATTAGAATATTGAAGCACTAGCTTGGAAATATACTGGAGTGAAGGTATCCATTCTGGTAAAGCCGGAAGACTACATTTGAGATATAGTCGTTGGAGATATTTTGGAGGAGATGAAAGAGAGTCAAATTGTAAGGATTCAGTTTTGTTTAGTGAAACAAGATACAATGCAGTAAGGTGTTTCAACCTGTCCAAAGTATAACACAGATCCATTCCCTGCTCTTCTCTTAGCTTTAAAATGCCCAGCCTTCTCAACGAAGTTAGCTTTCCCAACTCCCTGACTAACTCATAATCTTCATTCACTTCGACGCTTCCCAATTTATGCAGGCTCGTCAATCTTCCTATTCCTGATGGAACTCTCATTCCATGAGTGTCTGGGAAGAACGATGAAGGCTGGAAACTGTGTCGATAGTTACGGAGCTGGCAAAGACATGTCAGTTGTGTGATCCCAGCAGGCAAAGAAGATACAAAAGTCCTTTTCAAATCAAGTATTTCCAAGTACTTGAGCTTCCTTATGGACTCTGGAAGCTCACTTATCATGGTCCATCTCAAACTTAAGTATCTCAAATGAATCAGTTCAACCAATTCAGGTAGGAAGCTGGAAAGGGGAGCTCGATCTAAATTCAATACTCTCAACAGCTTGTAATTGCGAAAACTATGCTCAAAAGAATGATGTGAAGAAAATGACAACAAAGACCACAGATAAGGAAATCTCATATCTGATTGTACTTCCTCAGAGTTTTCATGGATTGATAGACGCCGAACTTTCTCATTCTTGCTGATTCTTGCTCCGTTTGCTATCATAACAAAAGATTCTTCCCTGGATTTCATTTGAATGATTTCTCGCATTAGATCATGAACACGACATGTCTTGACCCTATTAAAATAATTCATCTCCACCACTTGGATCAAACTCCTATTCACGAGTTCATTAAGGTATTCCTCTGCTACTTCCTCCATTGTAAAGCCTCGCTTCTCTTCCACAAACCTTTCAACGATCCATAGCCGGATCAACTTCCTTCTTTTTATCAAATAATCCTCTGGAAAAGCATTTAAATACAAATAACACTGTTTGAGGTCGTAAGGAAGATTATCATAACTTAGTTGAAGTATTCTACGTAGACTCCCAAGGTCGTTGTTACTTTTCAATTCTGTAGCTAGGCAGTCATGGACTTTCTTCCATTCCAAACCTCCGTTTTTCTTCTTCGACAGTAGGCCTCCTATTGCTACAATTGCAAGTGGCAGTCCCTCACACTTCTTTACGATATTTCGAGACATCTCTTCCAGTTCTGGAGGGCATACAGCCTTATGTTCCCCTCTAAAGGCTTTCATACAAAAGAGGGTCCAAGCTTCATTCTCTGGTAAAGCTTGGAGTTCATAAACATGACTAGCATTCTCTACAGATTCAGCCAGGTTACTTGAACGTGTAGTGAAGATAATTCTACTACCACAGTTACAATCAGGAAATGCATACTTTATTGTTTCCCAAGCGTTTACAGTCCATACATCATCCAAAACAATGACATACCTTCTTCCCCGTAGATAATTTCTTAGGGCATCAATTAATTGGAGGTCAGTCATTGATTGCAAATTATCCGGAACAGGTTCGTTTGCTGTCACCAGAA
>NW_011499985.1:38682-74961 GCF_000495115.2 Populus euphratica
AATTATTTTTTAAAATATTTTTTATTTAAAAATATATTAAAATAATTTTTTTATATTTTTAAAATTAAAGTATCAAAATGATCTAAAAATATCAAAGAATATTAATTTAAAATAAATTAAAAAATAAAATGTATTTAAAGTTTTTCAAAAACATTTTTGAAACGCAAAAACAAATATGGTCACCTTAATTTTATTTTATATCCTGTGAATATTTATTGTTAAAAGTATTTTTTAAATTATTTTTTATTTAAAAAAAATAAAATTAGTATTTTTTGATATTTTTAGATAATTTTATTATGATAATATAAAAAATAAAAATATATAAAAATATTATTTTAATATTAAGTATTTATTTAATACTATAGAAAATAATGCAATACTAATGCAATACTCTATGATACTACATTGCTAAATAGTAGTAAGGTTGTGATTTGAAAAGATATATATTTTTTTTAAAATTAAAAATTATAGTTTTTATCAAATTTAAATTTAGACTATAATTTAAATGAAAAAAAAAAGAAAATCAAATAACTTTGAAAATTATAATCACTATTAAAACAGCTGCGATCACATTTCATCACAATGCCAAATGGACGCAGGCAGACATGTTATCGTTTGTCCTCGATTTTTCAATCAAACTACCGATTCTCGTTTAATAATAATAATAAAAAAACATGACACAAAACTGAAGGTTGACGTCAAGCCACATATGCACCAAGACCTGCCTCCATCAAGCGCCATGTGTTCTCTTTCGCCTTGGAAGTTGGACCGTGCTCGTTGTTTTTGGTAGCGAAGGAAGAAGTAGAAAAACTGAAGCAGATCCTTCAAGAACCCAAAACTCTCTTATGATCAAATCACCAAAATGACTCCTCTTGCTTCACGTTTGATCCAATCAAGAACTTCCCTCTCCAAATTATAGTACGTTTCGTTTCCTTTCTTGGGTTTTTTTTTCCTCCTGCTATGTCAAGAATTATTTATATTGATAAGTATGTAAAATTTATTTTTGTGATTTATTTTCTATTTAGGGAAAAAATGGGTTCTTTCTTTAATATTGCGTGACATTGATTTCTTGTAAGATTACATTGTGTTATTTACTTGTCTCTTGAAGGGAATTTTAAGAGTTAGTGATTTCCTTGAAGACATGGGGTGCTTTTGATTTGAGAATTGTATGATTGTGAGTGTTTAGAAGCTTCTCTTTTTATTGGAAAATGCCAAAAATGAAAAAAAAGGGATGTTTTGGGAATTGGCAATGATCCTTGGGGCTTTTCTTCTTTTATTTGCATGCAGATATTTTGCGAATGGAATAATTTGATGGCAACTGAATGTATGATTTTGTGGTGTTACCAAATGTGAAGGTGTTGCATTTTCTGATTAGTTTATTAATTTTTTTTGAATAAGTACAATTGCTGCATCAAGAAATGGGAGATATCTATCAACTGATTCTAATAAGGTTGATGAACCCTTTAAAGTTGAGGAGGCTGAGACAGTGAATGTACCTCCACCCTCGACAGAGAAGGTATGCTGGATAATGAACCATAGTTGGCGCTTTTGATATCTTCTAGTTTATTGTTTTGTATATTTTAATTGATATGCTAGCCAATGCAGTTGCTTGTATTGGGTGGAAATGGATTTGTTGGTTCTCATATCTGCAAAGAAGCTATAGACCGTGGCTTAACTGTTGCTAGCCTGAGCAGGTATTGTGATCCTCTAAAGCTGTAATTTTTTTATTGATAGTTGGTCATTTTCAGTTGATGTCTAATTGTTCATGTTCCTTTCAGGTCTGGTAGGCCATCCATACATGATTCATGGGTTAAAAATGTGATTTGGCATCAAGGTTTGCATTGTTCTATGGTGCTTTCCTTTTCTCTCCATGCTTTTGATGTCTTGATGCCTGTAAACTTTTGTTTCTAACAGTCTTCTTTCTCTAGGAAGCCTACTCTCATCTTATTCATGGACGGATGCTCTAAATGGGGTCACCTCTGTTGTATGTGATCTCCTCACTTTTCCACCAAAATAACATTTTTTTTCGTGTGCACGCACATGTGTGCAATGGTGGTTTTGCTACACAGGATGTGATTCTTCTTCTTCTCTTTTAATGAGTGATTGGTCTTTTCTGCTAATTTGTGTTTGCTTTCTAGATTTCTTGTGTAGGTGGTTTTGGCTCACAGTCTTATATGTATAAGATTAATGGAACTGCAAATATTAATGCAATTAGAGCTGCTTCAGAAAAAGGTATACTTAAAAGGAAGCTAAGTTTTTTCTGCTGTTTATTTATATAGTTCGTTCTTGCGGCCTTGTGGTGATTCATAACTGATGAGTTCTGTGTAAGTGTTGGAAAGCTGTTCCAAATAGAAGTCCTCAGAGGCTTCAGTCTGTTTCACGGTTGTTGTAAGAGGGAATCCTAGTTCACTTGAAGTTGCTCCACCCATTGTTAGAATTTTCTCTGAGAATGGATCCTTTATGATGAATCTTCTCATGTTTTGGAGTTACGAATAAATTAGGTATTCTAATGGTCATAGATGTCACGCAAGGTTGTGGTTGTGTGGATATTTGTGAATAAGCGAAGGAGAGAATTTTAGGCACTGTGTTTCTTTCTCAATTTCTTATCGTTAGTTATTTCTTCAATCATCCTCAAAGGAAGCAAATTCTAGAAGGCATTTTGATCTAGCATGGTCTTTGGTTTTTCATTTCATAGTACATCTGCAATCTAACAGCATGCTGTGTTACACTGATAGCAAAAGAAAACTTTTTCAAGTTTTGTGAATTTTTATATTCTTTTACATGTTTTTGGCCCCACCAATAAGTAAACTGTTAGAGAGTAGGTGGTTCCATTTCTACCATTTCCTTTTTCTTTTTGATTGGTGAAGGGATGTTGTTGAACTCATAAATACCCTGGGAACTTGCGTGTGGTCTACCAGCTGAGCTACCTCCCAATTTTTACTTATTTTAGTGGACTGGATTTGATAGTTGATTTGCTTATTTGCTATAGGTGTTAAAAGATTTGTTTACATCTCTTCTGCTGACTTTGGCTTGGCCAATTACTTGCTGCAAGGATATTACGAGGGAAAGGTACTATTTTCATTACTTGTTGTCGAATCATGTCACTTTAATGCGAATGTCTGGCATGGCACATCTACATCTTCTGTTTTCTGGAAACAAAGACTGTTTTCTAAAGCTTTAAAATAACTAGTTTGTATTATACATAGATTCAGTTTGATTTCTGTAACACATATTTTGATACTAAATAGTTATATCACAACAAGAATCAAAGCTTTCAAGTGTCGTCATGATATTTACTTTTCCCTTTTCCTATCATTCTTACCTCATTAAGCATTTTACTTGTGGTTTGTTTGAAGTAGAAAGCTGCTGAAACAGAGTTATTGACCAAGTTTGCATACGGAGGTAAAATTTGTTCTTTTCATTCTTGGTACTTGTACTCTTTCTATTCCAGTCATAGAGCTGTCCTAAAACTTTTGGATCGGGAAATTGGAAAAATTTCCTTCAGGTGAAATGCTATTATGATTTATTGATTTCATCCTTCATATCTTGGTACTCCTTTTGTTGTATTTGATTTTCAAAAATCTTGTAGTTTAGAATTCCAGTGTTTGTATTGATTAGTAATGTGGATATATGTCTCCCTTGTAGCTGACAGCATATTAATATCATATTTTATGGATTATAGGAACTCCAAATCTGATGAAATGTTTTGTGTTTCCTTGTTTAGGAGTGATTCTCAGGCCTGGGTTTATTTACGGAACTCGCAATGTTGGAAGTGTTAAGTTACCTCTAGGTGTGATTGGTTCTCCATTGGAGATGGTAAGTTCTTGCGCTTCCTTCTCGTATATTTATCTAGATTACTAGGTTATCCCAAACTACACTTGAATGATATATATCCATGCTGCGGCTTTTTGCAGCTTTAGGTTTGCGAAACAACGCCATACCCTGTGATGACTTTTCAAATTCTCAATATTATTGGTCCCCATCTATGCATCTTGCCAGTTGTTCCTAGTTTTAGGTCTTTAAGCACAACTATGCAGACTAGTTCTTAGAACTCTTAAGGGAATAAAAGGAGGTTGCAACTTTGTCTTATAGGAGCATTCTACGATTGCAGTCTCCAGAAATTAAGTTTCAAGGAGTGTTATGTTGCCATTTTATCATTTACATGGGAGAAATGCTTGAAAATGTGATATGGAGGATTTGTAAGCTACTGTATTCAATCCTGTTATTTGAAGGTTCATTGTAATTTATGAATTTCAATCCCGCTGCAGGTTCTTCAACATGCAAAACCACTCAAACAGCTTCCCCTTGTTGGGCCCTTGTTCACCCCCCCAGTCAATGTTACTGCTGTGGCAAAAGTTGCAGTAAGGGCAGCAACTGATCCAGTTTTCCCTCCAGGCATCATAGACGTTTACGGAATACAGCGGTATAGCCAGCGAGGGGCAGCATAGATTTGTTGATCTCTCTCTCTCTCTCGTATTTACCTACCAAATATAGAGTCCGTTCATGAATATGAAGATTTCATTTGTTTTCTTCTTTGTAAATTCTCAAGATGTTAGCTGTTGGACTTGTAATATTTGGTGAACTGGAAACGAAGCAAGCATTAACATATCTGATGAAATAAAATCTGAAATCACAGAATAATGTCATTAATTCCCTAGTGCAAGATGAATAAGTTCTTGGATGATCGCTTTGTATTATCACCTTTGCTGATGCTCTCTTCTCTAAAGTGCTCAGGGCTGCATTCCTTGAAATTCTGCAAGTTCTTTGATTGCTATGTGCTCCATCCATTTAAATTTATCTATTTAAACCATACTTAACGTATTAATTAATAGTTATATTAAATTTAGTATGATTTTTAAGAAATATATGAGTAGAAATGAAAATCATATTGATATTAATATTAATGTGATTGAATTTAAATTGATGAAGTCCGAGTGAGTGAACAATATTCCTTTAACATGTCCAATTCTTTTTTACTTCTATAATTTTCAAATTCTACTTGAACTGAGTAGAAATGAAAATCATATCGATAGAATTTAAATTGATGAAGTCCGAGTGAGTGAACAATATTCCTTTAACATGTCCAATTCTTTTTTACTTCTATAATTTTCAAATTCTACTTGAACATTTTTTAAACATATTATTATTATTATTTTTACCATAATAATAACCATAGCAACAATCATAATAACCTCTAAGCCAATCATATTCTCTTCAAAATCACAACCATGATTATGAAATATTTTGAAAAAAATTATATTGGGTAATGAATTGGGTGGGTTACCTGACTTAGTGGTGTTATTTCAAGATTTTTTTTAATTAAAATAATATTATTTTAATTATTTTGAAAAGGATTAAATCGAGTTTTAATTGAGGAGGATGGGTTACCCGTCTTAATTTCAAACCTCACTTGAGTCAAGGCCTGTGTTAGCATGTAACCGGGTTGACTCATCAGCCCGGTACCCGTGGCTCATATTGCTACTATAAGAGCAGCTCCAACGGACAAGCCATATGGAAAGCTAAAAGTGTTTTGCCATTTATCTCTTTCCTGTTCATGTTCCAACGGGTAAGCTAAATAAATAGCCATCTGACTTAGTGGTGTTATTTCAAGATTTTTTTTAATTAAAATTATGTTAAAATAATTATGTATCAAATATATTAAAATATAGGATGGGTTACCCGTCTTAATTTCAAACCTCACTTGAGTCAAGGCCTGTGTTAGCATGTAACCGGGTTGACTCATCATTTCTTACCATTGAAATGTATATCAATAAAAAAAATTATATCTATACCATTCAAAAATTTATATTATCAATTTAGCTCTTCTAAAAAGCCAGCCCGGTACCCGTGGCTCATATTGCCACTGTAAGAATAAATATTCGTCTGTTAAGGGTAAAAAAGCGTTGGAGATGCTCTAATAATAAATATTCGTCTGTTAAGGGTAAAAAAAAGTCAATATTGGTTCTTATAAGAGGCCAAAAGGCCCAGAATAGATAAATTTGCGAAATTAACCGGCAAGACAGAGAGGCTGACTTCGAGCATACAAAATCAAAGAAGCAAAAGAAATCGGGAATCAGAGAGAACAATGAACAACACGAGCAGCAGTAACAGTCAGCAACAGCAGCAATCAAGTGAAGCAAGGCACGATGATGATGCCACTCTCACTGAATTCCTCGCTTCTTTAATGGATTACACTCCCACTGTGAACCTCCGCCTCTAGAAATTCCGTCTTTTTTTAGCTTAATTTTTTTTTTCTTAATTTTTTTGACACTGTGATGGTTTTGGTGGTTCAGATTCCTGATGAATTAGTGGAGCATTACTTGGCTAAAAGTGGGTTTCAATGTCCTGATGTCAGATTGTAGGTACCCTTTTCTTTTTGTTCCAAAAAAAGCATAAATTAATTGGTTATTGTTGCAGCTGAAATGGGTTTGTTTTTGAATTTGGAATAATGGGTTGTGTTTTAACTAATGTGGTGTGTTTTAGGGATTTGGATTTTTTTTACGTTTATGGGGTTTTTTTTTCCTATTTTTTTTGCAGGGTTAGATTAGTAGCTGTTGCGACACAGAAGTTTGTTGCAGATGTTGCAACTGATGCTCTTCAGTACGTATCTGTTCAGTGTTTTTGGTTTTGATTTTAATGGATTTGAGCATTTTTATTAATTTTGATGTGTGTGTGTGGGGTGGAATGGGGGAGGGGGTTAGGGTTTTTGAAGTGGAAGATCATGTCTAGGGTTGGAGCTGAAGATGGTGGCAACTGTTTAAAAATATCATCTTTTTTGGGGAAATGTTAAGTAAACTATCTTGTTGCATGTTGAGATTCTGGACTTGACCCAACTTCCTATATTCCTGGTTAAATTTGCGGTTAGAAGCTCTTGTAAAATATGATCTGTGGTATAAGAAGCATGGAATGTAAATGGTTAATTTTTTTTTCCCGAGTGCTGACAGCTGATTCAACATCTGAACTAGGAGTTAATTGAATTGTAAAGTTTCTTTGTGTTCGCCAAAGGGATTGTTTAAAAGATTTCAATGTCCAGTTGATAGTGTCATTAATGTTATGCATCGATGCTGTAGGCAATGCAAGGCACGGCCGGCACCAGTAGTTAAAGACAAAAGGGACAAGCAGCAAAAGGTGCTACAGTAGTCCCATTGCAATCTTATATTTGTTTATATAGACTGTTTTGCACTGGTCTTAACTTTTTGTGATTACAGGAAAAGCGCCTGATTTTGACAATGGAGGATCTGTCGAAGGCACTGAGTGAGGTAAGCCCAAAAAATTGTTCTGTCTTGTTCTTTCTTTAGGTGGGCTTAGTTTCTGTGTTATCCCTTGCCATTATTATATTGTATTTTCTAAGATCTCAGGATGCATGATTCCTGCCTGTGATTTAGAATTTCAGTTAACTTCAACCTGAAAATAGATGAGCATTGTGATTGATTGTTTGGACAGTTGTTGGAGCTGGAAGATTTGAAAATAATTTTATTGAAATGACTCAGTATATATCAATCTCATGAGATTCTTTTACCTGCCAACAAAGGACAAGTACCTTCTTCTCTCGTTGCTCATTAATATATGCCCGCCATTTTTGAAGCTATGCTGTTTTTATTTTCCACTTCGACTTGAAGTAGAATAATGGATGCTATTCAACGTATTGATTTTCTTTAACTTGATTTATTGGGGTGATTGTTTTAGTGGGCAGATAAGAATCCCTTGATTTGCTGTATAATTTATTTCACAGAACTTGTGCATGATAGAGCATAAGAAATGCAAAAATGATTTTGAAAAATGCAACATAATGTCGAATGTTAATAGGACATGCATGTAATAACTGTGCAAGGGATAGTCATGTAATTGGCTTCACCTGCTTGAGAAAATTGTGACACTGGCTACTAAGGTCTGCGCTTAAAATCAGTTCCCACTTCCCACCTCCCACTTCAGTTTTCTTTCTTATCTAATAATGTTGTTTCTTTGTTCTAATTGAATGAGCAGTATGGTGTAAACGTGAAGCACCAGGAGTATTTTGCTGATAGCCCATCGACTGGGATGGATCCTGCTTCAAGAGAAGAGTGATTTGGGCTAAATTTTTATAATAAGATTGTGAACTTAGTTTTGTATGTCAAGTCCATATACATGTCTGTATCTTCATGATAGCATCACTGCTGGTGCTAGTTTATCACCTCTTTACCTTTTTTCGGATTTTCTGTTTCTTCCTAGCTGGTTGATGCTATTCATCTTTGATCTTTGTCCATCTTCAAAAGCAAGAGGGGAAATCCCTGTCTTTCCCTATGTTTTGTGGAATTACAAGCTCCATCCCAAAGTTTTTATGTTGGACAGAAACCCTTTCATGTTTTCAACCCTACCGAGGTTTTTGTCGAGGTTTCTGTCAAATTTATATAGTACAGGGTAGGAAATAGGAAACATGAGGGGGTTGCTGTCAAGCATAAAAGCATTTGGATGATGCTTGTAATTCAGCAAATATTTTAGAGAAGCCTTTGTAATTCACCTCACCTCTATTACTAAAATTTGTGTCTTTATCCATCTCCATCGATACTAGTAGCCTTTAAGTTGCTGCCGTGCTGCCCCAAGTCTTTTCCCATTCCCGAGCCAACTAGAAACTCTCCAAATTGTGTAGATATTGATATTTCTATCATGGATGGTGATTCTGACAGGCTGACTAGGTATACCTATTCAACCTGGAAGCTAGATTGGTTCAGGTTAAAAAAAGAAAAAAGAAAAAAGAAAAAAAGAAAATACTTGGTCTTTAATCTATTGACATTTTTTTGATTTTTCTTCGAAATTTCAAAAGAAAATATGTTAAACTTGGGATGTTGAAAAGAATAATGCAATGGCATTTGCAAAAAAGTTGCCTTTTCCATCTCCCAAATTTTCCCCGTAAACAGTTGACAGTTGACCATGGTTTTTATCTCTGGATACTGCTCAAACCGTGGATGTAAATCAATAAATTTTTACTCTTTAATCAATCAAAATACAAGTATAATCAAGTATATTGAATTCAAGTATGGACTTTGAATAGTTGAAAGTCGACCGGTCACTCATCGTGCACAAGCAAGGAAAATACACACACACATACACACACGTTTCTTCTACTTAGCTTCTAGACTCTCATATCTTCCTCGCAATCACCAGCTACAGCTCGTTTGATTGCCATATCTTGAGAGAAAATTCTGACCCTTGACAAAATGAAAGAATCAAACCCTAGAGAACAATTGGCCTCCGTCGAAATGCTGGAAGGTGAACTTGAGATAGTGATGTTCCAAGAAAACAAGGGATGCTTCCTCTAGAGAGCCTTGTTAAATATATAGATTTGCTTACCCTAATCTTAGTAAGCAGCTGACTGTCTGACACAAACCTTGTCTTGAATAGTAGCAAGCAGCTGACTGTCTGAGTCACGACCCGAATCCCGGATCCATGACCGGCACATAGGCAAGGTTCCCCTCAAAGGTTCCATACCTATGCGAACCCAAACTTACATATAAATTTATCCTAACTCAATCAGAGTTCAGCGCAACATTAATAACAAAATCAACTTCATAATATAATTGAATTGTCTTAATACAAGAGTTAATATAATTTCATAGTTTTGGAGCACTAATTAGACATAAAGGAAAATGCACGGATTACAACCAAAAGAGCAGGTTCTGAAGGTCCAACAAAAGTGACCTGCTATCAAGCTATAAGCCTGAAAATGATAAATAATGAGAGTGTGAGTTTAACAACTCAGTGAGTAGATAATGTTCAATATACACACACGAAATAATACAATAATGAGAAATATATATACAAGTATGAATTTAGGTTCTTATAAAAAGGTTTCTCAAATAGGCCATAACAAGAATATCATATGGTAAAATCGTCAGAAAATCAAAATGCAATGAGCATGAGGCTCCGTACTGTGGGATGATCAGTCCACACAGGTTGGTGACTCCCCCGACCAACTAGGGTTCAGATACGATGTGCACAAAGACTAACATTACCCTGTTAGCATGGGTATTCTGACTGACATACCATAGGGTCATAATCATAATCAAACAGACATATTCATATCTCAAGGCTCAACTCATGACATCAATCAAATAAGGAGCTATCAATTAACCTCTCTTTGTTTCATAGGAATCCACATAAAAACCCAGGTCTTCATAAGCCACGGCTAGTTGCTTTTAGAAGTCACCTACAACCTCTCTTCGTTTCATAAGAATCCACATAAAAACCACGGCTAGTTGCTTTTAGAAGTCACCTACGTAGGCTGTGTTCTCTCTGTGTTATGATATTGTAGGCTAGATATATTACGGAGGCGTTAGAACTGGTCCACTTGGTACTTCATCACTCTGCTGCACAAAGATCATTGACTTCACAGCAGTATTAAGAGTTCAAAAGGAAAAGACATGCTAAAAAATCCTTTTTTAGGAACTTGTGGTTAGTGTATATAATTCAATACCACTATATTCTCGACATCAAAATTCTTATCTTATATAAAGCACCACATGCTTTCACTAGAATTTTCCATCAGTCTTTATTGATTATGATAGCAAGATAACAATTATAATTGTTCTTTCCTATCCCCTTTTAAAACACAGCCCTGGATTTGATAAAAAATGTGGAAGTGCAAGCAATCATAGGGCCAACTTCATCAATGCAAGCCAAATTTGTTATTGAACTTGGAGAAAAAGCTCAGGTGCCCATCATATCATTTTCGGCATCTAGTCCATCTCTTACTTCAATCAGGAGTCCAAATTTTTTTCGAGCAACACAAAATGACTCGACTCAAGTGAATGCCATAACTGCATTAGTTCAAACCTTCAGATGGAGAGCAGCAGTGCCCATCTACATTGACAACGATTATGGAGAGGGAATCATTCCTTATTTGACTGATGCCTTGCAAGCAGTTGATGCTCGTGTCCCTTATCAGAGTGTCATTTCTCCATCAGCCACCGACGATCAAATTGACAAGGAGCTTTACAAGTTGATGGCAATGCAGACTAGAGTTTTCATTATGCACATGTATCAATCTCTCGGCACTCGGCTTTTTGCCAAAGCGAAAGAGATTGGAATGATGAGTGAAGGCTATGTTTGGATCATGACTGATGGTCTGACTGCTGATTTATTGAGTAAACCTAATTCCTCTTTCACTGATACGATGCAAAGGGTACTGGGTATTAAAGCTCATGTTCTAAGGACAAAAGAGCTCAAAGATTTTCGAGTTCGGTGGAAAAGGAAATTCCAACAAGATAATCCTGACATCATTGATGCTGAGTTGAACATATATGGACTATGGGCCTATGATACTGCAACGGCATTGGCCTTTGCAGTTGAGAAAATGGAAAATTTTGGCTTCCAAAAGGTAAATGTTTCTAGCAATTCATCAACAGATCTTGCCACTCTTGGAGTCTCTTTAAATGGTCCAAACCTTCAAGCTTTATCAAACACTAGCTTCAAAGGCCTTTCGGGAGATTACCTTTTTGTTGATGGGAAGTTACAAGCATCAGCCTTCCGGATAGTTAATGTGAATGGCAATGAAGGAAGAAAGGTTGGATTCTGGACACCAACGAAAGGACTTGTGCAAACATTGAATTCAACAACTAAAAGTATGAATTAGTCTACTGTGTCTGGTATTTCAGCTGTAATATGGCCTGGTGATAACACTGCTGCTCCCAAGGGTTGGGAGATTCCATCAAACGGGAAGAAGTTGAAAATTGGAGTGCCAGTAAAGGATGGCTTCAGTCAGTTTGTGTCAGTGACAAGAGATCCCAGATCTAACACCACAACAGTCGAGCGATACAGCATAGATGTTTTTGAAGCTGTAGTGTGATCATTGCCTTACGCTCTGCCTTATGAGTACATCCCCTTGCAAATCCTGATGGAGGGACTGCTGGAAATTATGATAGTCTGGTCTATCAAGTGTACTTGCAGGTAAACGTTCTTCATCACCTTGTCTAATTACACTGCAATACATTCAACATAAAATCTGAATCTTGCTTAGGCAGAAATCGGTGAATATCTAATTTCATGGCTACTAACAACAGAATTATGATGCTGCGGTGGGAGATACAACCATCGTCTTCAACAGGTCCTTGTATGTTGATTTTACCTTGCCTTACATGGAAAGTGGTGTCTCCATGATCGTTCCTATCATAGAAAACAGTAACAAAAATGCATGGGTTTTCTTGAGGCCTTTGACATGGGACCTTTGGGTCACAAGTTTTTGTTTCTTCATTTTCATTGGATTTGTGGCCTGGGTTCTTGAACACAGAATAAATGAAGATTTTCGAGGTCCTCCTTCACATCACACTGGCACTAGCTTTTGGTTTTCCTTCTCAACCATGATTTTAGCTCAACGTAATTTCCTCTCCTCTTTTAAATTTATTGTCTCCTACTCTAACATATATACGTTACTGATATCTCAAACACCTAGCTGATTTCATCTTTATACTTCACTGATTCCCCTTTTGAACTATACTTGCAGGGGAGAGAGTGGTTAACAACCTGTCTAGAGTAGTGCTTATCATATGGTGTTTCGCTGTGCTGATCTTAACACAAAGTTATACTGCCAGGTTAACAAGCCTACTCACAGTCCAGCGGCTACAGCCTAAAGTTACTGATGTAAATGAACTCATTACGAAGGGGGAGTATGTAGGCTACCAGGAAGGTTCTTTTGTTCCGGGAATCTTGTTAAGAGTTGGGTTTTGACAAGTCAAAGATCGTGATGTATAATTCAGCTGAAGAATGTTATGAACTTTTCTCTAAAGGAAGTGGAAATGGTGGTATTGCAGCTGCTTTTGATGAAGCACCATATATGAAGCTCTTTTTGTCGAAGTATTGCTCAAAATATACCATGATTGATCCCACATTTAAAATGGCTGGTTTTGCCTTTGTAAGTTCACTTCTCTATCTCCATTTTTCTCAGTGGCTCATGTAAGTGCATAATTTCATATGTCCATATACTTTCAGGTCTTCCCTAAAGGTTCTCCTCTAGTACCTGATGTATCAAGGGCAATTCTAAATGTGACTGAAGAAGATAAAATGAAGCAAATCGCGGATGCATGGTTTGGAGAACAAAGCAGTTGTCCAGATTCCAGCACCTTAATTTCATCAAATAGCCTTAGCCTCAAGAGTTTCGGAGGATTTTTTTTAATTGCTGGAATAGCTTCACTTTCAGCTCTCTTAATCTTCACAGTCAAGTTTGTTTACCAGGAAAGGAGAGTCTTGAGTCCTGATGATCCCAGAGATTCAATGTGGCGCAGAATACAAAATTTGTTCATAATTTTCAATGAAAGGGACCTAACAGCTCATGCATTCAGAAAAAATGAAGTGAATGACAGAAGTGGTATTAATCTGCCTTATGCGGGCGAGCCAAGTCCATTAGCCAATTCAGTCCACACAAAATTTCCTGGAGATCCACCCTCTTCAGAGTATGATTCAACTCCCAATAGGCAAGAATCTCAAGAGTTCGTAATAGATATCGATCAGCTTAACAACCCATTTGAAGAGAGGCGAACAGCTTTTGACATAGCCTGTAGATTACAAAATTGATTGCTTACTTGTGACACGAGTAGTTATATTGCTTGCAGCATTGAAAAGTAATTGTACTCAGGGTAAATACTAGAGTGTGAGTCAAGTCATCTATATACAAACATATAATAAGAGTATCACTCTTCTCTTTTATTTTTATATAGATGGTATATGCATCAGAGCATTTTACAAATCAATTCTTTAAAAATTAACGATCAATACATGTTGCATACATGTTACAGTAAACTCAATGATGCAATTCAGGAAGTAGAGGAACAGGAAGCTTAAACCACAAGTCTACCAGACATAGAAGACTTGTAGAATAAGGAAAACCTAATTATGTTATAACCTTCTTAGCTGTAGAGTTTATCCTAGTTAGCCGTAATGTTAGTTCCTAGACAAGGATTAGATTAAGTTTACGTATTCAATTATAATTCTTAGAGAGTATTTAAAAAGGGGAGAATAGAACAAAGGGGATATCATTGTTTTCTTTTGAAACCATTCTATATAATAGAACTCAGAGCGATTCCCTATACAGAGAGAGATTCTATACTGTTAATAATTTCCTGCTAAGTTCAACGAGAGGTTAAACCAAGTGGCTTTACATCAATTTGGTATCAGAGCTGTTCATGACCGTAACCCGAAGTGGTAAATCATATACCATGACAGACAACCATGCTATCAGCAATCCCCCACGTGAGCATGCAGAATTTCAGCAACAAAACTATCAGCAACAACTCACCCAAATCACCCATATGCTAGAACAACTTTCTAATCGCATGGATATCATGGATGAACGACGGGCACGAGAAAGAGTAAGATCTCCCAATAGGAAGGGACGTGGCCAGCCCCGTGAAGACTCATAGGAAGGTGATCAGAGGTTTGAAAGGGAGAACTTGGAAGCTGAAATTTTCAGGGATCTTGAACCCCGTCACCTTCGTGCTCAACAACACAGGGAGGAATTCCCACGTATCCGTGATAGGCGGATAATGGACAATCAACTCATTGACGAACTCACCAAGAGAATGAAAATAGATGTACCCGACTTTCATGGCAAATTAGACCCGCATGCTTTTGAAGATTGGCTGACAGCCATCAAGGATTATTTCAACTGGTTTGCAGTCTCTAAAAATCACAAAACCCGATATGTCAGGTTGAAGCTAAAGGGACATGCACGAGCCTAGTGGGGAAGCGTGGAAGAGCAACTAAGGCGTACCCAGCGCCCTGCAGTTTCAGATTGGGAAGAGATGAAAGAACGACTAAAAGAAAAATACTTTCCCATTGATTATGAACAGATGATGTTTGAAGAAATGCTACAACTGAGGCAGGGCTCCTTAACAGTGGACCAATACACAAACCGTTTCCATGAATTAACTATTCACAGTCGAATTGTGGAGACAGACCAACAAACACTAGCACGATATCGTAATGGATTACGTGGCAAACTATACAAGGAGATGTTGGTTGCACGACTAATCAATGTGAATGAGGCATACCAGCTGGCATTACGTATGGAGAGGCAGCTGTAGAATATGAGTGGGAAGAAATCTATGCCAATGGACTTAAAAATAGGGCGCACACCAAACTTTTCCATACAAAAATCACAAACACTAGTAGATAAACCAAGAAGCTCATGGTTAGGAGAACAAACAGGAAGAGCAAACAACCATAATGTTATAAAAGCTCCAACTGACGGCCCACAGTGTTGTAAATGCAAGGGGTTCAGACACTATGCTGTGGTGTGTCCCACAAGAGACAAGAAACTAGCTTTTATATGCGAAAGAGAATTAACAATAATGGATGAAGTAGAGGAGGAAGAAGTAGCAGAGTTTACACAGGAGGAAGAGGAGGAACAATTGGGTGCCTCGGAGCTGCCAAGCTGTGTTATTCGTCGAGTATTAACTGGAAATAAAAAAAGAACCCCATACAAATCAGGAGTGGCCGCGAACCAATATATTCCACACTCGATTAAAATATGGGGACAGGGCACTGAACGTAATCATCGATAATGGTAGCGGCATGAATGTCATCTCTGAAACAGCGGTGGAACGACTGAATCTGAAGAGTGAAAACCCCCTATCTACGGTGTTAGATTTATTAAATGATGCCTCGGTGTTTACAAAGATTGATCTTCGCAGTGGATATCATCAAATTCGTATCCGCCCGGGTGACGAATGGAAGACAGCCTTCAAAACCAAGGACGGCCTTTTCGAATGGCTAGTCATGCCCTTCAGATTAATTAACGCACCGAGTACCTTCATGCGCGCTATGACGCAAATTCTCAAACCCTTCTTGGGTAAATGTGTTGTTGTGTATTTTGACAACATCTTAATCTTCAGTAACTGTTTGCAGGATCATTTAGCTCATATTGAACAAGTCCTAGCTACCTTGAAAGCGAAACAACTCTATATTAATCCCACCAAGTGCTCATTCCTGAAGAAGAAAGTCTATTTCTTAGGCTTCATCATCTCTGATAAAGGTATTGAAGTTGACCCCGCTAAGGTGCAAGCCATTCAAAACTGGCCGACACCTTGCACCGTGTCTGAGGTTCGCAGCTTTCACGGTCTCGCAACATTTTACTGGAGGTTTATTCGACATTTTAGCACTATCAGGGCCCCAATAACTGAATGTCTAAAAGGCAGAAGCTTTACCTGGACAGTGGCAGCCAACAAAGCTTTTGTGGAGGTCAAGGAGAAACTAGGACAGGCACCAGTTCTGAAGCTACCAGATTTCATAAAAATCTTTGAAGTAGCATGTGATGCTTCACATGTAGGAATTGCAGGTGTACTAAGTCAGGAAGGTCATCCTATTGCCTTTTTCAGCGAGAAGCTCAACAATACTCGACGGAGGTATTCAACATACGACATGGAATTTTATGCATTAATTCAAACCATTAAACACTGGCGCCCCTACTTAATCCATAGAGAATTCATCCTTTATACGGATCATGATTCTTTGAAACATCTGAAGTCTCAAAGCAAGCTTAATGCTAGGCATTGATGCTGGATGAATTACTTGCAACAATTTGATTTTGTTATTAGGCACAAGTCTGGGATAGAGAATAAGGTGGCCGATGCATTAAGTCGATGACCACACTTGCTACATATTTTCTCAGCCCACACTACTAATCTTGCAGCAGTAACAGACCAGTACCCTGCTGATGAAGACTTTGACACAACATGGGAGAAATTACAAGCTAGGATTATCGTAGATGAGGGTAATTACTCTGTAAGGGATGGGTATCTATTTTATGGCACCAGGCTGTGCATTCCAAAGGGGTCCCTCAGGGAGTTTATCATCACAGAACTCCACGGTGGAGGCTTGGCTGGGCATTTTGGCCATGACAAAACTTATGCTATAACCGCCGACCGGTTCTATTGGCCTCGAATGCGTAAAGATGTGCATAAAGTGGTAGATCAGTGTAGGATCTGTTAACTAAACAAAGGAACTAAACAACAAGCCAGACTCTACACACCCCTTCCAATTCCTGATCAACCATGGCAACACATTAGCATGGATTTCGTACTGGGACTACCCAGGACTGCTCGACAACATGATTCCATCATGGTAGTAGTTGATCGATTCTAAAAAATGGCTCATTTTATCCCTTGCAATAAAACCTTTGACGCCTCTAAGGTAGCTATGGTGTTTCTATAAGAAGTAGTCTGGTTACATGGGGCACCACTCTCTATTGTGTCTGATAGGGACGTCAAATTTGTTAGTTATTTTTGGAAAACCTTATGGACAAAATTAGGGACAAAATTAATATTTTCTAGTGCATTCCATCAAATTTGTTGGTTATTTTTGGAAAACCTTATGGACAAAATTAGGGACAAAATTAATATTTTCTAGTGCATTCCACCCCCAAACCGACGGTCAGATAGAGGTCATCAATCGAAGCCTAGGCAATTTACTACGGTGTCTCATCGCTGATCATACCACCAGTTGGGACATTATACTGCCACAAGCAGAGTTCGCAATCAACAACTCTGTCAATAGGTCTACAGGGCACACACCTTTCGAAGTAGTATATGACAAGCGTCCTTATACTCCCCTAGACCTTCAGCCACTACCATCACCTCCTAGACCAAGTGCAGCTGGCCTTGATTTTTCAGAATATATGAGAGATGTCCACGCCGAAGTAAAAAGACGTTTATCCCTTAACATAGAATCATATGCAGCCTCTACTTATGCTAGACGCAAGGATAAACAGTTTAACAATGGTGATATGGTCCTTGTTCGTCTAAAGCCAGAACGTTTTCCTTCAGGAAGTTTCACCAAGTAACATGCACGACGTGCTTGTCCCTTTCAAGTTATTAAGAAGTTGGGTAGTAATGCATATGTTATAGACCTCCCTTCTGACTTTGGTATTTCACCCATTTTTAATATTGAGGACATTACAACATTTAAAGGGGATACAACTGATGCAGTCGGAAGCTCACAGACAAAGGACATGCCAGCCTCCATTCCAAAAATTCCAGCAGCCACCGCCCCTAAAAATGAGATTGCCGCCATCATTGATCACCAATTCGTCTCCACACGTCGTGGGGGATACTACAAATTCCTAGTCCACTGGAAGCACAGATCCACTTTTGATTCAACTTGGATCAAAGGCACTGCACTCCAGCAACTACATCCTGAATTATTTACCGCATATGTGAATCATAACTTGCTAGAGTCAAGTTCTTCAAGAGAGCCAGCAAATGATGCAATTCAGGAAGTAAAGGAACAGGAAGCTTAAACCACAAGTCTACCAGACATAGAAGACTTGCAAAATAAGGAAAACCTGATTATGTTATAAACTTATTAGCTGTAGAGTTTATCCTAGTTAGCCGTAATGTTAGTTCCTAGACAAATTAGGATTAGATTAAGTTTACGTATTGAATTATAATTCTTAGAGAGTATTTAAAAAGGGAAGAACAGAACAAAAGGGATATCATTGTTTTCTTTTGAAACCATTCTATATAATAGAACTCGGAGCGATTCCCTATACAGAGAGATTCTGTACTGTTAATTATTTCCTGCTAAGCTCAACGAGAGGTTGAACCAGGTGGCTTTACATCACTCAACCTCCACTCTAGAAAGACAAGGATGGTTGCCGCTAACCATAGTTGCAAGGAACCTTCACATTACCACCAGTCATTTATATTCACATTTAAAATCTAATTTTTTACACTTTCATTTTATGTATAAATAGACAACTAAGTCTATGTTATTGAGTGTAAGAAATAAAACAGAGAAACACTAGGGAGAAAGAGAAAGTGAGTGATGAAGAGCTTGCAATTTATGTAAGCTTGTTGTTTATGAAATAATACAAATTGTTGTATCTTCCTTGAGTGTTTCAAAACCACCATCAGTGGTCTCTTTCAGTAATAATTGGTATAAAAAACAGAAGAGTTTTTTAAATATATCTGAATTTTTAAAGTTATCAAAAATACATTTTGATCATTCCATAGTATAGAGTTTGGTTATTTAATATGAACTCAACAGTGCAAAAATTAACCTTATCGGAGCAAGGGGTGAATTATACATGTCGCTTTGTTTTTACATTCAAGAAAAATTTTACTTGACTCATAGTGCAGCATAGATCAATCATCTAGTAGCAAAAAATTTTACTTGACTAGTGCAGCATAGATCAATCATCTAGTAGCCATTTATTTGGTGTTACTTCAAAAAAATTGAGTCTATGGCAATAACTCTATTATTAGTTGGAGATTAGGCGTCAATCATTCACAATTTTTTTCATTCTTAATTTCTATTAAAGTATAAAAAAAATGGCATATTTTATATTGTATATTCCTTCCTAAAATGTCCCTTAGAATAGTTGATAATTATGATTGTAATTTCAATGGTTCAACACAAAAGGAAAAATCATAAACTAACCACTCTAATTTACTAGGCATAATTAATTGTTATGACCCGAATCCCGGGTCTATGATCGGCAATGCAAGAGCGGTTCCAGCAAAACACCACATCTATGCTAAGCTTTAGAACACACATATCATAAAACAAATTATACAAAATTCACAGCATTTTATAAACTTTTAAAACATCTCTTTATTAGATAAAAGCAAAACAAAGTTTATAATACATGTTACATTATATAAAACCCAAAATTTAAATAAAATAGTGTAATGATGGAGCACCCTAAGACAAATTAAAAGTAAACCTCGCAGAAACAAACAAGACATTCCAAACAAAAGTGAAGAAGAAGGAACAAATAACAAGATCAACCTGCTAACATAAACTAAGAACATGAAAATAATATAAAATGAGGGGTGAGTTCAATTAATTCAGTGAGGAAATAACATTTAATATACATCTTAAATATTAATAATTTGTAAGTCGTACATATCTTGATATAAATATATATATTAGGTATATTAACATATAGTAGTGGAATACATATCAGAGATCCGATGATACTCAAAGATGATCCAATGACACTTGAAGATGATCCAATAATACCAAAGGTGACCATTTTGGGATAATTAGACATGAACAGACTGGTGGCTCTCTCACTAGCTCAGAATACAGATATGGTATACACAAAGATTAACTACACTATGTTAGTATGAAGTTATTGACAAGTTCGATATCCAGACATAATAGATATTCATATAATTATCAAAGCAACTGAATATTATATCAAATATAATTTAATGCAAATACACATTCAAGAAACTAATAAGTACTTGAAAAATAAATTAACATATATATAGATATTCAAGAATATCATCCACACTCATCATATAATCAACATACATAATTTATTTATATTACATGTCTATTAAATATTATCCTACTCACCCAAAAAAATATAGAAGTAAAAGGAATATCAGATAAAAAATCTGAAAATTCTATGGAAATCGTTAGAACTTACAACAAAAATACATAATAAACTAAAAAACAACACAAATAAAAGATTCTAATGCATATAAGAAAATTAGGTTTAGTCTATATGTTTAGAGATTAAAATGACAAATTTCCAAAAAACAGGGATCAAAACGTGATTTTACCAAGATTGGAGGACCAAACTATAAATACATAATCATATTGAAATTTCACCCATAATCTATCCTTAACTCGATCCAGAATCTAAATTTACATTCTAGGGATCAAATTATAAATTTTTCAAAGTTCAAGCACAAAATCTCAATTTACGTTCTAGGGACCAAATTGCAAATTTTTGAAATTTTAGGGACTAAACTATAAATTTCCAACATTGAGGGACTAAACTATAAATTACATATATCAATTATTAAAATGAGAGTCATCACCCCTAACCTAATAAGAATACTACCTAGAATTCCAAAATACATTTCAAGGCTCAAATTATAATTTTACAAAGTTTAGGGACTAAATTTTTTTTCATAAATGAAGGACTAAAATTAAATTTTTAATCCTCAACCTCCAGAGCATTATGTCCATATTTTCCATCAAAGTTGAAATAAATTTCTTAACCTATAACACATCATCAAAATCATAACAAAATCCTAATATCTTCTTTAATCCTTCTATAAATAAATCATAATAAAAAATAATATAAGATGGAACTACTTACTTGCTTCTTCAACTTTTCTTGAATTAAATTAAAGCTTAAAAATAAAAATTTCTTTATGTAAATCGGTATAGATCATAATAAGTAGGAAGAAAAGAAGAGAGCTAGATGATAATATTTTAAAACTCTATCTACTAAACTTGAGTTGAGTTGAGATAAAAATACAAATTATCCCATTTTTTTTGTCTTAATTGTTTTCTTACACACTTGAACCCCAAGTCTCTCGTGATAGAAAGGAGAAATGGATGTCAGTTAAACTACAAGTGAGCTAGTAGCTCAATTGGTAAAGAGTCAACCAAGGGGAGATGACATCCTAGTTTGAATCCCACCACTTGAATTTCCCAACCCACATGTAATTGTGTAATTGACTAGGGACTTCGAGTTGGTGGACTCTTCCTAGTGGTTTGGCTCTTGAAAATAGCCATAATGGATACCCACTTGTGAGTTGCGTCCAAATACACACACTAAAAACTCGTTTGCAAGTTCTTAATATGAGCTTATATGAAGCATTTCAATATCTTAAGTAGGTGATAGTATAAACCCATTTATATTATGTTTTAAAAATATTTTTGAAACAAATTAAATTTTTTATATTTTTATATCATTTTAATGTGTTGATATCAAAAATACTTCTTTTAAAAAAATAAAAAATATTATTTTAATACAATTCTAAAAAAAAACACTTAAAGAACAATCGATGTGATATAGGAGACACCTTAAACTTGATATGAGATGGCGCTGTGTGTTGAAAACAAATTTGTGACATGACAAAGGATGCTTCGTCGAAAGGATGCTAGTCATTATCCAAGTAAGTTTAATAGGCGACTAATTACATATACAAATCTTGTCTTGAATTGAAGAAAATCAAGCGTGCACTGTTTGATGCTTATTTGACAAGAAAAAATTCGAAAAGATCCAAAACAATATGATGATGTAAGGGAGAAAATGTATGCTACACAACACATTAGTGTTTTTTAAGCATAAAATAATATAATAGGATTGAGACTTAATGGGATGATAATTAATTTATTGAATTAGATTTTCCCATAAAAGCTATTGTTTGACTGCAATAAGGAATTAAATCGGATACCTTTCTTTCTTTGTTTTGTTGTTGTAAGTATGATTAGGGCACTCTCTATCAGCTCCCCCTCTCAATCGAGTTTTAAATAAATTATTCACAGTCGGATTGAAGTATTCATTTAAAATAATAATCCTGAAAGCAAAAATATTTATCATTTAAGCAAACACTTCAAAAAGTCTAACAAGTATGAAGCAACCATACGTCCATTGATTTAATTAGTCAAGGTAACCGATAGTGAAATCAGAGACGAGGAAGATATTTGATCAGTAGCAGCAGACAAGCCAGGGGGAAAAGTCATACAAATACTTGTCATCTTGACATGTATAGCAAGAACGATAAGCAAAGGGAAATGACCTTTTGTTCCTCCTGTCCTCTCAATCTCTTTTCCTATGAAGTGTGATTTGCTTCCAATGTTTTAGGAGCTATATATGTTAAGCAATTATTTGATATTTTTCTAAATCTAATTTACTTAACCATATCCCAACATCCTTCCATGTTTTGGACTTCTTTTACATCATAATTCATGAGGGGAGGGATAGTTTTCAAGGAAATTTCAAAGCATGAAATTTCCTTGCAACAAAACTCAGTAAACCTCTCCTGTTTTTCAAAGCATAAATTAATGGTTGGGCCCTCTCCAACCCCTATTCTGAGATCTTCTTCCAGGCTTTAAGGATCCACATGTTTGAAGTACCCTACAGGCCACAGCCTTATATAAATAAGAGAGAGTTCTTTCAAGCTTAAACCAACAAATTAACTGGAATCACCTGAACCACAAGTAGACAACAATATGATCACGAAAAAGCACCCTTCAAAGACTGCTCTCTCTTTCTTTTCCCTTCTTTATTTGAAGATTTTCTTCTTTGAAATGGGAATGGCCAAGAACTCAACATCTATAATCCCAGTGAATGTAGGTGTGGTTCTTGACTTGGACAATGACTTGGATGGCAAGATTGGGTTGAGTTGCATCAATATGTCCCTCTCAGACTTCTATGATACTCATGGTGATTACAAAACCAGGCTGGTCCTCATCACCAGGGACTCCAAGCACGATGTTGCTGGTGCAGCTGCTGCAGGTTCCCTCTCTCTCCCTCCTCTTTCTTGATTCTTTAGTCAGCTTGCTTCAGTTATAAATCATTGCTCAAACTATGTTTTATGTATGCACTAAGGTTAAAACCCTCCTCCCGTTAAATTTTATACCAATGATTCATAAAAAACTTCTATATCACAATCTCTCATTAAATCTAAAATGATATCGTGAACCTGAATGGTGCTGTTTTAATAGTACATCTAGATTATTATATAAAAAATAAAAATGATATCGAGGAGAGCAAATTCATCACCTCCTCAATCAACACATAAAGATTTAATGCTTGTTATCTAATTAAGCCTTATTTCACTATATATGATTATGGACCAAGCTAATAAAATTATTATATATCATTATATTTTTCCACATAATTTTATTAATTGATGTTTTGTTAATTATGTCATCTCATAATTATTATTATATTATTAAACGTGAAAAACATTAAAAAAACTAAAAGAGAAAGAAATTTTACTATACTCTTTCTCATAAAATATTATTTATTATAATAGTGTTTTTTTAATCTAATCTATTTTAATTTTTTAATTTTAATTTTACTTTTCAATAATAGGTTTATTAAAAATTATACTTTATAATTTGTTTTAATTTATTTTTTTATGAAGTTATACAAATCTCATAATCTGGACTACGAGTTTGACAAGTAACTCGGTTGACTTGATTTTTTTTTCTTTTTCTAATTGACTCTTTTCTTTTTAAATTTTATCCTTTAATATTAGATTAATTGAAAATTAAATTTTATAGTTTATTTTGGTTTACTTTTTATGAGGTTATTCCTGTTTTCTAAATCGTGTTATGAATTAGATGGGTTAATCCAATTTGATTTGTGTCATTCTTTGTGTTTTTCTTTAATCAACTTTTTAATTTTAATTTCATCTTTAGTTTTACTAGATATTAAACTTCATAATTTTTTTCAATTTAGTTTTTATAATGCTATTCTAATCTGATGATTCGCGTCATGAGTTTAACAAGTTAACTCGATTGACTTGAGTTTTTTTTTAATTAATTTTTTTAATTTTATTTTTTATATTAAATTAATTAAAAATTAAATTTAATAATTTATTTTAGTTTATTTTTTATAAAATTATTAATATGTTATGACTTCTAAAAGCTACCGAGCTATTGTACACTCCGTGCCATAGAAGCCACTTGTTTAGCTTTTGCTCGGATAATAATTTAGGATTTACTAACTCATTTAATAAATTATTTTGCTAATTGTTGTCGGCAGCAACGCTGACCTACTAGAGGTTGTGCGCTGTTTTGGAGTGCTGTACCCATCAATAACTACATACTCAAATGCTACGCCAAATCTTAATTATTTGAGCAAAATTATTAGTGAGTGAAAGGGAGAAAAACTTAGATTCATATTATTCTAGAATTTATTATTCTAGAATTTGAAGTGATAGTACGAGAAGGGAAATCAGTAAGAACTAGTGCAGCTGGGATTGAGATCAGTGGACATGATACAGTAATGGATTAGCGATGCTGGATACAGCAAGAAACAAGGTTTATTATTTCTTAAAATCCTTAAAATAACACACAACAAAACTGTAAGGAATAAACTCTTAAATTTTTAATTTTTATCTCAAATATATTGATGCAGGTGGAAGGTAATAAGGCAAAAATAGCACCAAAAACATAAAAGTTCTAATGAGTATAAAGGGTTGAAAATATAAACCTTTAATTCACAATTTTATTCCCTGAAAAATAAATATATGGTGACCCTCCTTTTAAATGGATCAGAAAACTTATCTCTATTCGAAAGGTATAAAAAATGAAAATAAATAAATAATAAATCCACAAAATCATGGGGAAATAACAATATTAGTCCAGGAAACAACTTCAAGTTTAAAGGTATCAAAAATTAAAACAAAATAAATAAATAAATAAATCCAAAAAATCATAGGAAAAATAACAAAATTAGTTTAAATAGCAATTTCCAAGCCTAATTTTGGAAGATCAAATGGTTTGATAAAAAACAAAATAATTTCATGTAGAAAAAATGCTTGTAGGATCACCTAAAAAAAATTCAAGTTTGATATAACTGTTAAATCTCTCATTATCATACTTTTAAGCTACTAACTTGATTTAATATGACTAAATCTTTTTTTAAATCTATACGAGTAATTGTTTTCTTAATCCTTTTACAAGTACAGCCCTGGACCTGATAAAAAATGTTGAAGTGCAAGCAATCATAGGCCCCACAACGTCAAAGCAAGCCAATTTTGTTATTGAACTCGGAGAAAAAGCTCAGGTGGCCGTTATATCATTTTCTGCATCAAGTCCTTCGCTCACTTCCGTCAGGAGTCCCTTCTTCTTCCGAGCTACCCAAAATGACTCAACTCAGGTGAAAGCCATAAGTGCATTAGTTCAAGCCTTTGGATGGAGAGAAGCAGTACCCATCTACATTGACAATGAATATGGAGAGGGAGTGATACCTTATTTAACTGATGCTCTGCAAGCAGTTGATGCTCGTGTACCGTACCGGAGTGTCATTTCTCCATCAGCCACTGATGATCAAATTGTTTCAGAGCTTTACAAGTTGATGACAATGCAAACTAGAGTTTTCATTGTGCACATGTTTCCATCTCTTGGCTCTCGGGTTTTTGCCAAAGCAAAAGAGATTGGCATGGTGAGTGAAGGCTATGTTTGGATCATGACTGATGGTCTAACAGCTGCATTTTCGAGTTCACCAAATGCTTCTGTCACTAGTACAATGCAAGGTACATTGGGTGTGAAACCTTATGTGCCAAGAACAAAAGATCTCGAAACTTTTCGAATTCTGTGGAAAAGAAAATTCCAACAAGATAATCCAGATATTGTTGATGCTGAATTGAATATTTTTGGCTTATGGGCATATGATGCAGCAACAGCTTTGGCCTTGGCAGTTGAGAAAGCTGGAACTGCAAATTTAGGCTTCCAAAAGGCAAACGATTCTAGCAATTCATCCACAGATCTTGCAACTCTTGGGGTGTCTTTAAACGGTCCAAACCTCGTTCAAGCTTTATCAAACATTACTTTCAAAGGTCTTACAGGAGATTACCTTTTCGATAATGGACAGTTACAGTCATCAGCTTTCCAGATAATAAATGTGAATGGCAATGGGGGAAGAGAGATAGGATTCTGGACATCAACCAAAGGGATTGTCAAAACATTGAACTCAGCAAATAATATGACTGCGTCCTCAGGTTCTAACTCCGATCTTTCAACTATCATTTGGCCGGGTGATACAACTTCTGTTCCCAAGGGTTGGGAGATCCCAACGAATGGGAAGAAGTTGAGAATAGGAGTGCCTGTGAAGAATGGTTTCAGTGAGTTTGTGAAAGTAACAAGAGATCCTAGTTCTAACACCAAAACCGTCACTGGCTACAGCATAGATGTTTTTGATTCTGTTGTCAAAGCATTGCCTTATGCTTTGCCTTACGAGTACATCCCCTTTGCCAAGCCTGACGGCGAGACAGCTGGAACTTACAATGATCTGATATATCAAGTGTACTTGAAGGTAAAACTTTCACCAACCTTTTCCTATACTTGATCACATTCAGTTTTATATCTGAAACAAGATTTGAGACACATTCATGCATGCAAATCTAATTTTTATTGATATGTTGTTTCTTTTGCTTGCTATCAACAGAATTTTGATGCTGTAGTTGGAGATACAACTATTGTTTTCAACAGATCCCAGTATGTTGATTTTACTTTGCCTTACACTGAAAGTGGTGTCTCCATGATCGTCCCTATTGTGGACAGCAACAGCAAAAATGCATGGGTTTTCTTGAGGCCTCTGACATGGGATCTCTGGGTGACAAGTTTTTGTTTTTTTATTTTCATTGGATTTGTGATCTGGGTTCTTGAACACAGAATCAATGAAGATTTTAGAGGGCCTGCTTTACATCAAGCCGGCACTAGCTTCTGGTTTTCTTTCTCAACCATGGTTTTTGCACAAAGTAATTTTCTTTTCCCTTTCACTTTTGAAATTTTTCTTCTTTTGTTTACCATATTTGTTTTAGTGTCTCAAACACCAAATTGACTTCATCTGTATTTTTTTCAACTATGATTGCAGGGGAGATAGTTGTTAGCAACTTGTCTAGAGCAGTGGTAATCATATGGTGTTTTGTTGTGCTGATTCTCACACAAAGCTACACCGCCAGTCTAACAAGTTTACTCACAGTCCAGCAGCTGCGGCCTACAGTTACTGATGTACATGAGCTCATTAAGAAGGGGGCGTATGTAGGCTACCAGGAGGGTTCTTTTGTTCTGGGAATCCTATTAGACTTGGGTTTCGACGAGTCCAAGCTCATTGTGTATAATTCCACAGAACAATGTGATGACTTTTTATCAAAAGGAAGTGGAAATGGTGGTATTGCTGCTGCTTTTGATGAAGTACCATATATGAGGCTCTTTCTGTCAAACTATTGCTCTAAATATGCCATGATTGATCCTACATTTAAAACAGACGGTTTCGGATTTGTAAGTTCATTCACCCCTCTCCATTTCTCTTTATGTATTGTAAGTGCAAAGCTTGTCAACCCTGATAAAGACTGGCTTGCTGCTTTGTATTGTGATTTTCAGGCTTTCCCTAAAGGTTCTCCTCTGGTCCCAGATGTATCAAGGGCAGTTCTAAACATGACAGAGGGAGATAAAATGAAGGAAATTGAGAATGCTTGGTTTGGAAACCAAAGCAATTGTCCAGATTCCAGCACCTCGGTTACATCTAACAGCCTTAGTCTCAAGAGTTTCTGGGGCTTATTTTTAATTGCTGGAGTAGCATCCCTCTTAGCTCTCATCATATTCGTGTTCATGTTTGTCTACAAAGAACGGAAAATGTCGAGGCTTTTAAATTCCAGAATTTCCATAAGGAATAAAGTCGGCAATTTCTTCAGGATTTTCATTCAGAGGGACTTAAAATCCCATACTTTCAGAAAATGTGGGCTGAATGACAGCAAAGGCACTAGTCTGCCTAGTATGGGCCCATCGGCCTCTTCAGTTCAAACTACTTATTTCCCTGGAGATGGAGATCAGTCTTCTACAGAGCTTGTTGATTACCGTCCAGATAGGCAAACATCTCAAGAGGTAGTAATAAATATTGATCAACTTACAAACCCATATCAAGAAAGACTAGCAGCTTTTGAAGTAGAACATGATCACAATTGACTTTCAGATGATAACATTGACAGTTTGACTCTGGGAAACTTATAAACCTGTAGATGTAGTTGTAGCATTGTAATATAATTGGAGGCCATCAGAGGCCTGGCAATTCATGGGAAAGTCCAAAGGAACATGCAGGAGGCAATACTATAGAATATATATTGCTCTGTTTGATTTCCTCGTTTGTGACGCTCGAACTTCAAATTATAAATATTGAATTACTATATATAACATATTTATAGCTAGGTAGGATTAAACTGAGCTTCAGAATTAGTAAATTATTATCACAAATTATAGATTTTCTTCAGCAATTTCCCAAGATATTGTCGGAATGCAAGCAGTTGCATACCTTGTTTGCGGCAACATAAATTCCAGAGAATTTCCAGAGAAATTATGTTATGAAAACGAAAACAAAAGCATTATCCAAAATTAAGTTACCGTGTTTTAAAGAAACCCCCCTCATATTTCCAACCATCTTCAAGTTTTTGTCAGGATTTTTATCAAATTGTTTGGAAACAAGTTAAAGGATGAAGAAAAGGTACCCTTCAAAGCATGCTCTGATCTTCTTGTTCCTTTCTTTAAAGATATTGTTCATGGAAATGGGGTTGGCCCAAAACTCAACAGCATATGTTGGAGTGAACGTTGGTGTGGTTCTAGACTTGGAATGTTTTGATGTCACTATTGCTTTGAGTTGCATTAATATGACCCTCTCAGACTTCTAAATGCCACTCACGGTGACTAAAAAACCAGGATGATCCTCACCACTAGGGACTCCAAGAGAGATGTTGTCAGAGCAGCTGCCGCATGTTCTTGTCTTAGCAACCTAATCTTTTTTTACTGACTCCCAAATCAAGAATTGAAGGCTTGTATCAACTGAAGTGCCACAACAGATCGGCCTAGGAATTTCCAGCGGAGACCATGAGAGAGAAGGGGGAGACATCAGTTTTTGGGGGTTGTCAGAGGGATGGTCTGAGGTAACCGTTAGTATGCCACTGGGGTTTCGATGATGGGTCTGTGGGTAAGTAAAAAAGAGATGCATAACAGTGGTCATATATTCGGAGGCGACTTTCCTCCACTCAGCTGCCAGCGGTTCTTCTTTTTTGGGTGAGAATGGGGTTGCAATTTCTGTTTTTTGTTGCTTGTGATGAGAGGGAAGTTTGGATCTGTTGCGGGTTTCCTATAATCTGTTAGTGAGGGACAAAAGAGAGGCAATACAGGGTTATTTCACAGCGTCAAGGAAAGTGGCACGACCGGGTTTTCACGGTTCTGCTGCTAGTACCGGTGAGGGGATCTGGTGTTTGAATTTGGGAAGTGATCGGATAGTTTGTGGGCTGTCTGTCGGTTTGAAAGGAGGAAGAAGGGGACAGAGCATCTATGGGTTATCAGCTGGGGTTTGGCGTTGGCTTTATGGTGCGGAGGAAGAGTGTGGCATGGCTGGAGGATCTGGCGCTACTGGTTCTCCTCTGGGGGAGGGTGGAGTGGGAAAGGGTATATATGTAATTTAATTTTTAAGGTTGTCTTACTGGTTAGGTGAAGAGTCAAGGAATTTTTTGTTTTCATTTTTTTTTATGGGACTGTGGTTGATAGCTATTTTTTATTAAAACATTTTGTAATTCTTGGAATTACATTAACTATTTTTTATTTAAGGATATATTAAATAATATTTTTTTTATTTTTTAAAATTTATTTTTTATATTAATACATTAAAATAATTTAAAAATAAAGTTTTAAAAATAAGGTGTAGTGTGAAAACAAACATTGACTTGGTCTAGGAATGGTCCTTCGTCGCTGTTCCATGTGCTTTTAGTAAGTCTTAATTCTTAGCTGGCTCTAGTTTGGGGGTGCCGAAATGACAGATTTGTTAAAATTTATTTTTTAAAATTATCGTTTTAATATTAAAAGTTAATTTTAAAAAATAAAAAATATGTTATTTTAATATATTTCTATAAAAAAATAAAATTAACTTAATACTTTTTTAATCATAAATAAATAACACAAATTCAATTATTATTCTAAAAAAAAAACAAGTCTGCTAAACTCTGGAAGATTCCTTTTTATCAATGTACAATATTGTCTGGCCTCAGGTCCACGTCTTGTAGTGAACAATTTATTAAAATGGTTTGCTTCGACTCTTCCAAATCATGAATATCCTAGCAGTGAGGAAACTACACTTTTTAAGGTCCACAGCTTTATAAATAAGGGATCTTTCCTTCAAAGCTTAAATAAAAAATATTAGCTAAGCCAGAGTCAGCACGACCATAGGTGGAAAATAAGATGAAGAAAAACCATTCAAAGGCTGTTCTCTCCTTTTTTTGTGTAACGATTTTGTTCACAGCAATGGGAATGGCTGAAAACAAATTTATCCCAGTGAATGTTGGTGTGGTTCTTGATCTGGACAGTGATTTAGATGGCAGAATTGCGTTGAGCTGCATCGAAATGGCCCTCTCAGACTTTTATGCCACTCATGGTGACTACAAAACCAGACTAGTCCTCAACACCAGGGACTCCATGAAAGCTGTTGTTGGAGCAGCTGCAGCAGGTTCCCTCTCTCACTCTTACCCTTTAAAACTTGATGTTATCATCAGTATGCTCCAATCATGAATTACCATACTTCTTATTACGTAGCAAATAATCAAGATCTTTTCAGCAAATTGCATGGAGTGCTATTGTAAGCAAACTACAAGTAAGTGCAAAGCTAAGTTAGGATAATTCTAGGAAAGTCAGAGAAAGACTTCTAGTCCACAATTCAAAGTACTCTAGAATTGTTATAGGAAAGGCAAAATTTTCAGCAAATTGTATGGTGTGCTATAGTAAACTTTGTCTAGATTGTTACATTTAGGTCGGTTAAGAAGGCTATAAATAGCCACGCAACCATCATTTATAAACCAAGCCAAAATAACTATGGTAATCTTAAAATCCAAGTCTTAAAACTCTCCTCTGCTGCCTAGTATGTTGTAATTTCTATTGACGAAGTTTTGCTTTGGTTGTCCCACATTCTTCAAGCATTTCCAAATAATCCAAACTATAAACTAAGTACTTTGACCAAACCACAACAACTAAACATCTTAACTATCAAACTATTTTCATTTCAATCCTTAATCATTAACGCCTTTAAACTACCTCCTAAACTACCATATCATCTTCTAACAATTTTCGGTTTTCATGTGTTTTCTTGATTTGTGGTGAGGGGGGCAGAGGAAAAGATAATAGCTTACAGATCCAAAGACATAACTGTAAATCGACTAGACTCAAACCACCATTTTTTATAATTGAAACTGAGTTCTTAAGAAAGTTTGATAATTGCACGGTCTTTCTCTGCTGCAAAACTGCCATTTTGTCATTGGTTTTCCCCATTGATCTCCATTGATTGTGAAAGTTTATTGCATGTTCTTAATTTTTCTTATGCTCTATCAAAACACAGGCCTGGACTTGATAAGAAATGTGGAAGTCCAAGCAATCTTAGGGCCAACAAAATCAATGCAAGCCAACTTTGTTATTGACCTTGGAGAAAAAGCTCGGGTGCCCATAATGTCGTTTTCGGCAACAAGTCCTTCTCTTGCTTCCATTAGGAGCACCTATTTTTTTCAAGCTACACTTAATGACTCAACTCAAGTGAATGCCATAAGTGCATTGGTTCAAGCCTTCAAATGGAGAGAAGCAGTACCCATCTACGTGGACAACGTATATGGAGAGGGAATCATACCTTATTTAATTGACGCTTGGCGAGCAGTGGATGCTCGTGTCCCCTCCGGGAGTGCAATTCCCCCACCAGCCACTGACGAAGAAATTGTTGAGGAGCTTTATAAGCTGATGGGAATGCAAACTAGAGATTTCATTGTGCACATGTATGGCTCTCTTGGCACTAGGCTTTTCGCCAAGGCAAAAGAGATTGGTATGATGAGTGAAGGTTGTTTTTGGATCATGACTGATGGTCTGACAGCTGATTTGTTGAGTTCACAAAATCCTTCTGTTACTGGGACAATGCAAGGGGTACTGGGTGCTAAACCTTATGTTCCAAGTACAAAAGAGTTCCAAGATTTTCGAGATCGGTGGAAAAGGAAATTCCAACAAGATAATCCATATATTATTGATGCTGAGTTGAACATTTACGGACTTCGGGGCTATGATGCTGCGACAGCTTTGGCCTTGGCAGTTGAGAAAGCTGGAACTACAAATTTTGGCTTCCGAAAGGCAAATGTTTCTAGCAGTTCATCAACGGACCTTGCAACTCTTGGCGTCTCTTTCAATGGTCCAAGCTTTCTTCAAGCTTTATCAAACACTAGTTTCAAAGGTCTAACAGGAGATTACCATTTCGTTGATGGGCGGTTGCCATCTCCAGCTTTCCGTATAGTTAATGTGAATGGAATTGGAGGGAGAGAGATTGGATTCTGGACACCAAAAGAAGGACTTGTGAAACAATTCGTTCCTAGTAATGGTACGAAGTCGAATTCTGTGTTCGGTATTTCTACTGTAATTTTCCCAGGGGACACAACTGCTGTTCCCAAGGGATGGGGGATTCCCACAAAAGAAAAGAAGTTGAGAATAGGAGTACCGGTGAAGTCTAGCTTAAGACAGTTTGTGGACGTCATAAGATATCCTAGTTCTAACACCACCATAGTCACTGGATTCTGCATAGATATTTTTGATACCGTCGTCAAAAAATTGCCCTATGATTTGCCTTATGAGTATGTCCCCTTTGCCAAGCTTGACGGCCAGTCTGCTGGAACTTACGATGATCTGGTCTATCAAGTGTACTTAAGGGTAGAACTTAATTTTTATCTTCTTCTGTACTTATTCCATGTTTTTGATATTGGAATATTATCATACACATTGATGCCAGTCTTTTTTTTTTTGAGATATTCTTTCTTATGTATTTTATTTTACAACCAACAGAAATTTGATGCTGTGGTTGGAGACATTACCATTCTCTACAGCAGATCCTTGATCATCGACTATACCTTGCCTTTCATGGAAAGCGGTGTCTCCGTTATTGTTCCTATAGAAGGCCACAATATCGAAAATGCTTGGTTCTTCTTGAAACCCTTGACATGGGACCTTTGGGTGAGCAGTCTTTTATTCTTTGTTTTCATTGGATTTGTTGTCTGGGTTCTTGAGCACAGAATAAATGGAGATTTTCGAGGACCTGCTTCACATCAAACTGGCACTATCTTCTGGTTTTCCTTCTCAACGATGGTGTTCGCACAACGTAATTTCTCTTCTCCTGTTAAAACAATTGTGTGTGTGTGTGTGTGTGTGTATATATATATATATATATATATAAACACCTAATTGACTTTAATTTTATCAATTTACAGGGGAGAGAGTGGTTAGCAACTTGTCTAGAGTAGTGGTAATCATATGGTGTTTTGTTGTGCTGATCCTCACACAGAGTTATACCGCCAGTTTATCTAGCCTACTTACAGTCCAGCAGCTAAAAGTTACTGATGTAAATGAGCTCATTAAGAAGGGGGAGTATGTGGGCTACCACAAGGATTCTTTTATTCTACGAATCTTGTTAGGGTTGGGGTTCGACAAGTCCAAGCTCATTGCGTATAGTTCTCCGGAAGAATGCCTCGAACTCTTCTCCAAAGGGAGTGGAAATGGTGGTATTGCTGCTGCTTTTAATGAAGTGCCATATATAAAAGCATTTCTGTCAAAATATTGCTCCAAATATACCATGATTGATGCTACTTTCAAAACCGGCGGTTTTGGCTTTGTAAGCTCACTTTCCCATCTTTCTATTTCCATATCCCTCTATCACTTATTAGTCTATAATTTAATACAACCATTTTTGTTGTGAATTTCAGGTCTTCCCTAAAGGTTCTCCTCTAGTACCTGACATATCAAGGGAAATTTTGAATATGATTGAGGGAGATAAGATGAAGGAAATCCAGGATAAATGGTTTGCCAATCAAACTAGTTGTCCAGATTCTGGCACTTCCGTTTCATCTAATAGCCTTAGTATCAAGAGTTTCTGGGGATTATTTTTAATTGCTAGAGTAGGTGCACTTTTAGCTCTCATTATCTTCATAGCGATGTTTGTTCATCAGGAGGGGAGAGTAGCCTTGAGACCCTCTGATTCCACAACTTCAATATGGAGTAAAATTCGACATTTGTTTAGCATTTTCAATCAAAGGGACTTCACATCTCATATCGAAGTGAATGGGGTTCACCTTCCTAGTATGGGCACGGCAAGTCAATCGGGCAATTCAGCTCACACTGAAATTCATGGATATCCGTCCTCTGCAGGGTATGATACCAGTCGAAATAGCCAAGCACATCAAGTAACAAGTGCTGATCAGCTCACCAACCCAAATAAAGAGAGGCCTGTTAAGGAAAATCAGAAGTCTAAGGTTAATCATGAGGCCCCTCCGCGTACTGATCAAAGGTCCAATTCTATTCTTCATCAGAGGACTAATTCCTACTAGTACTCCTACTCCTTGAGATAACAACGGTCCGGCACAGCTACATTCTCGGTTTTTCTCGTTCTTATATGACTTGCTGTCCCATATAACTTAAAATCCAATGAACAAGCCTACAAGAGACCAGAAGGGGCTGCTCACTTGTACGAATTTGGAGAATTCCTTCTGTATATATATATATATATTGTTTCCTCCTCCAAGATCTTGATGAATTCCAATGTAAATGTGTTATGGTGGCGGCTAGCATGAATAATTGACATTTGTGATGCATCTTCAAGAAAATAAAATATTTATAACGAAAATTTGCCTGGTGATCAAATCACTTAAATGCTGTTTGATTATTAGGAATATTGAAAAGTAGGAATTCAAATAGATATGAAAAAATTAATTAGGATAACATTTTAATTCCAATACCTTGTTTGAAAGATTAATAAGAAATCAAAATAAAATTTAAAATTTTTAATATCTCATTTTTCAAATAAAAATGAATAGTGATTAAAAACATAATTTCCATAAATTAGGAGGGTACAAAAAAAAAGTATTGGTAAATTTTGGGTAACTTGCTCTCGAATATCATCTCTGTGTGCTGTACTCTTTGGTTTGTGTTTCCGATTGTAGATAGTGGGCTGTAGAATTGCCCCCTTTGTCACGATCCGAATCCTGGATCCATTATAGGCACATAGATAAGGTTCCCCTCCAAGGTTTTCATACCTATGCGAACCTAAATTTACACACAAACTTATCCTTCAAAACTCAATCAAAGTTCAACGCAACATTAATAATAAAATCAACTTCATAATATAATTGAATTGTCTTAATACAAGAGTTAATATAATTTCATAGTTTTGGAGCACTAACTAGACATAAAGAAAAATATACAAATTACAATCAAAAGAGCAGGTTCTGAAGGTTTAACAAAAGTGACCCGCTATCAAGTTATAAGTCTGGAAAGGATAAATAATGAGAGGGTGAGTTCAACAACTCAATGAGTAGATAACGTTCAATATACACACACGGGATAATACAGCAATGAGATATATATATACAAGTATGGCTTTAGGTTCTTATGAAAATGTTTCTCAAATTGGCCATAACAAGAAGATCATAAGGTAAAACTCGTCAGTAAATCAAAATGCAATGAGCATGAGGCTCCGTACTGTGGGATGATCAGTCCACACAGGTTGGTGACTCCCCCGACCAACTAGGGTTCAGATACGATGTGCACAAAGACTAACACTACCCTGTTAGCATGAGTATTCTGACTGACATACCATAAGTTCACAATCATAATCAAACAGACATATTCATATCTCAAGGCTCAACTCATGACATCAATCAAATGAGGAGCTATCAATTCATAAGTCAATCCAAAATACATACTGGTTCATATCAAGAATTCGGATTCAACGAATGATCATGCTTATCATAACAAGGATAATAGTCA
>NW_011499985.1:75030-78131 GCF_000495115.2 Populus euphratica
AAAATTATCTACTCACCTGACTCGAAAGCAAACAGAAATCAAAAGCAGATACCGAAAAAAATCCTACTAACGTCCTGCTAGTAGAATATTAGGATTATCTAAATACAAAGAAAACATATTCAAGAATGACTCAAAAGAATATATAACCTATTTAATACACTTAACTAAGGGTCTATTCCATAACCCTATATGTTTTTAGACTAAACTAGTTATTTTTTTAAAAACCCAAAAATTAATGGTTTTTCAGAAATCTAATCCATAATAAAACAAGTAATAAAATTGGTAATAATTTACTAAATAAACCTAAATTATTCATCAAACCAATCTGCAAAAGCTAATATCATAGCTAGGGACTAATATGGAATTTATCATATTTTTAGAGCCAAATTATAATTTTCGTCTAATTGGAGGATCAAACTAAACATATCTTAAATTCATGACTATAGTGGAATTATGTTCAGAATTCATCCTCACTTCTATCCAGAACCTCTAATTATGCTCCAAGGACCATTCTGGAATTTTTCCAAATTTGTAGGGTCAAATTATAATTTTGGTTAAATGGAGGACCAAACTAAAATTTGTCATGAATCCATGAATATGCTGAAATTATGTTCATAATTAATCCTAAATTCTGTCCAGAATATCTCGTTATACTCCAGGGACCATTCTGGAATTTTACCAAATTTTTAGGGTCAAATGGTAATTTTTGTCAAATTGGAGGACCAAATTGAAAGTTTTAAAATTTCATAACTATACAGTATTTCTGCCCATAATTCATATGTTATTCTTTTCAGAATATCAGAATAGGCTCCAGGGACCAATATGTAAATTTTCCAAAGTTTGGGGACTAAACTGTAATTTTCCAAAATTGAGGGACCAAATTGAATTTTCATCATCTTCAACCTCCAACCCAGAATTTCAACAGAAAACCCACTGTTCTTTCCTTATTTCTAACTCAATTTTACTAGTCAAACAAAATCATAACTCAAATTATCATCTTTCGATTCAATCTCTTAAAATCAACCAATTAATCCATTACCCATAACAATCAATCTATAACATTCAATTAATTCATCAATCAAACCCAAAACATAAATTTTTCAAACCCTAACATTCATCAAAACTGAAATTAAAAGCTCAATAACACATATTTATACATTTAACAACCTAAATTTTACCTTTAAACTTATTTCTCTCAACTCCTTTCTATTTCCCTTCTAATTTCTCTCATTTCTCTTCTTCTTCTTTCTCCCGTCTCTCTCCTGCCAATTCTCTCTCCAATTTTCAGATCCCACTTTTTTTTTTTTATTTATATTTATTATGTTTATCTATTTACCATACTACCTCTCATTCATTTATACCCATTCTTTAAGCCATCAAGGGCTTTGTAGCCTTTTTCTATGTTTTTATATTCAAAACATTACACCCTTTGTATTTCATGTAAACCGTTGGACTTCAGAAAAAGCAGGAAAAACTGCTGTTGAAAAATTAGCTTTAGAAAGTAGTAAAAATAAATTATTTATAGATTAAACAATAAGGATGCCAACAAGTTTTGTCAAAAACAATTTTTTTTCCACTATATAGAAGATATAATATGAATTAGGATTGTAAAATTATAATTAAAATTTTTTAGCTAATTATATATTAATAATTCCAGCCAAATAATAAATTAATAATAATACATACAAAATTGAAACAAAAATAAAATTAAAAAAATTAAAGCGCTTTAAAATATACAAAAAGCTAAAAATTACAGGTTAAATGGTTAATTAGTTTCTGGAAAACCCAAACTAGTTGATTGATTACTCATAAAAAACCAAGAAAACCACTCATTTTATACTTTTAATGAACTTGTAAACTCAGTCTGATTTTACTGATTTTATCAATTGTGCACGAGTCAAATTCAATTTTATTGGTTTTTAAGCTTTTAGTTTGATTTTACATATTAGATATAATTAACTTATTACTTTACGATTCAATTTGTGATTTTAACAAAAATAGATGCAAATTTATAGGTTAGTGGATGAAATGTTCACAATCAGCTAAAGCTTTCTTCATGCGTGATCACTTGTGTAGGACTCTTATAGCCAACATCTCTGCGTCGTGCTCGAATCATGGTAAGTTTGGCATTTCCCTGTCATGTTTTATGTTGATTTATGATGAGGCAGAGGAACAGAAAAGATCTGAAATCTAAAGACATGACATGACTGTAGAATTATAGGATTCATGTTAGGATGCTGGCATGCAAAGCCGACAAGACAAAAGGCAAGGAATAGGATAAAATGAGAAATGAGACACACAAGAATTTACATGGTTCACCCAATTTGGGCTACGTCCACAAGCAAGTATAGAAGGATTTTATTAAGTAATATAAGAATTACAACCTCTCTCAAGTAATAGGAGAACAACTAAAATCTCTGTATTACTAGGAAAAAACACCTCACTTATTCTCTCACAAATACCTCACAATTTTGTGGGATTACTCCCTTTTCACTCTACTCTTCTTTTCTCTTCTTTGGTGTGAATAATAAGCTTTGAGGCATTGCCTATTTATAGGAAGAGTGAGGGGACAAAGGTCATAAATTATGGTATAAATTATCCCACCAACGCATCCCCACTAATTTTTGTCTTCCATTAATACTCCACTAATTTTTATCTTCCACTAATTAATGGATATACTTAATTTAATTAAGTATTAGTCATACATTCTCCCACTTGAAGACTTTGATGATTTAATCAAGTCTTCACACATGATCATCTATGATTCTTCTATCCTTTCTATACTTGTCATCTTCATGCTGCTTACATTTCTGCTAGACCATAAGAGGATCTGCACCATATATACTTATCAGTATTGATCGGTTTTGTCAAAGCATCTGCTGGGTTTTCTTTTGTATGAACCTTCTGAAAATCCACACTTCCATCTTCTACCACTTCGCGAACAAAGTGATACTGAACATCTATGTGTTTTATTCTTGAATGAAACGCTGGATTCCTTGCAATATGCAAGGCACTTTGACTATCACAATACAAAAGAAGATTCTTTTGTTTGTGCCCGAGCTCCTCCATAAGTTTCTTCATCCATATTGCTTTTTTACAAG
>NW_011499985.1:81308-95127 GCF_000495115.2 Populus euphratica
CTAGACCTGCAGCCTTCAACATTGCTCTTGTTCTTTCTAATAGAGTTCTGTTCATCCGCTCTGCCACTCCATTTTGTTGTGGAGTGTATGCCGTTGTGAACTGCCTTTTGATACCTTTATGTTGACAGAAGTTATCAAATTCATCACTGGTATATTCTCCTCCATTGTCAGTCCTTAAACACTTGATCTTCTTTTCAGATTCAAGTTCCACCCGCGCTTTGAAAGTTTTAAAGACTGTAAGCACATCTGCCTTCCTTCTAATTGGATACACCCAACATCTCCTGGAGAAGTCATCTATGAATGATACAAAGTATCTTGCTCCTCCCAAGGATATAACCGGTGCGCAAGGATACAATGAGTGAATCAGGTCTAAGATGCATTTGCTCTTAGTTGTAGATGTGCCAAACTTCAACCTGTGTTGTTTACTTGTAACACAGTGCTCACAAAAAGGTAAAGTAACCTTTGTAAGCCCAGGGAGTAACTTCTGATCAGAGAGAACCTTTAAACCTTTCTTTGACACGTGACCTAGTTTTTTATGCCACATCATTTTCTTCTCTTCTGCAGGATTGGCTAATGTGATTGACGCTTCTGCCTCATGATGTGTTTCTCCCATTAAAGCAAATATATTTGCAACTGTCTTTCTTGCTTTTAAAACCACCAGCGCTCCTTTGATGATTTTCATGATTCTATTATTTGTTCGAATCTTACAACCAATACTATCAAATTGTCCTATGGATAAAAGATTCTTCTTTAAGTCTTTCACATGTCGCACTTCTGAAATAGTACGAATTAAGCCATCATACATCTTCAATTTGATGGTGCCAATGCCAACAATCTCTAAAGCATGATTATCACCCATGAACACTTTGCCTCCAGAGATAGGTTTATATGTATGGAACCAATCTCGATTAGGAGTCATATGCCATGTTGCTCCTGAATCCATTAGCCAGTAGTGAGCTCTTCTCTATCTGTAGAGATTGTTGCTGCTTCATTATATAAAACCTCTTCATCTTCGGAGGTGCTTGTAACATATCCTTGAGGTTTTGATGACTCTACAGTATTCTCTATACCCTTTTTAAACCAACAATCCTTTTTGAAGTGCCCCTTTTTGCCACAGTTGTAGCATTTCACAGCCTTCTTACTTCTTGATTTGGACCTCCCCTGCCTTTGACTCCCACTAGAGCCACGCTCCGTTGATCTTCCTCTTGACACCAATAATGCCTCTGCTTGGTTTGAACTGTTTCTGTCTCCTTTGTTTTTGCGCCTATTTTCTTCTTCCAAGATAGCGGCTGCAACATCATCGAAGACTAGATAATCTGAGAGGATATTATTTGTCAAGTTGATAATGAGCTGATCATACGAATCAGGAAGACTTTGAAGTAGAAGCTCTGCACGTTCATTTTCCTCTATTTGCTGACCCAATGTAGTGAGTTGTGAAAATAGAGTTCTTATTGTGTTGATATGGTCAGTCACCGATGTGGTTTCTGCCATTCGAAGGGTATAAAGTCTCCGCTTTAAGAAAATCTTATTGTGCAAAGACTTGGACTCGTATAGCTTTGTTAGAGTCTCCCATATCTCCTTAGCTGTTTTCTTCTCCGCCACACTTGATAATACTTCATCGGCTAATGCTAAATGTATGTTAGCAATAGCATTGCCATCCATCTCATTCCATTTTGCATCATCAGTGATCTCCGCGGGCCGATCCCCAATTGCTGCCAAGCAATTATCTTTCCTTAAGATTGCCTTAATTCTCATTTTCCAATAAACCCGACAAGACAAAAGGTAAGGAATAGGATAAAATGAGAAATGAGACACACAAGAATTTACATGGTTCATCCAATTTGGGCTACGTCCACAAGCAAGTATAGAAGGATTTTACTAAGTAATATGAGAATTACAACCTCTCTCAAGTAATAGGAGAACAATTAAAATCTCTCTATTACTAGGAGAAAACACCTCACTTACTCTCTCACAAATATCTCATAATTTTGTGGGATTACTCTCTCTTCACTCTACTCTTCTTTTCTCTTCTTTGGTGTGAATAATAAGCTTTGAGGCATTGCCTATTTATAGGAAGAGTGAGGGGACAAATGTCATAAATTATGGTATAAATTATACCAACAACTCATCTCCACTAATTTTTGTCTTCCACTAATTTTGTCTTCCACTAATTAATGAATATACTTAATTTAATTAAATATTGGTCATACAACTCAGACCCTGCTTAATTGAAAATTCATTTCAAAGATTATCCTATGAGAAAGTGTAATTCATTAATTGCATGTTCTTTCTCTACTGTCATTTGCTTTCCCATTAACCTTCATTGATTATGCCAATGAATGGAAGTCCTTAATTTTTCTTGTGCTCTCCCAAAAGATAGCCCTTTACTTTAAAAAAAAAATTGTGGAAATGCAACCAATCTTATGCCCAACAACATAAATGCTAGCCAATTTTGTTACTGACCTTGGAGAAAAGGTTCAGGTGCCCATCATATCATTTTTGGCTTCAAGTCCTCTTACTTGGATCAGGAGTTCATATTTTTTTCGCGCAACACGAAATGACTCAACTCAAGTGAATGTCATATTAGTTTGTTATTTCAAGCATTTGGATGGAGAGAAGCAGTACCCATCTACATTGATCGACAACGGATATGGACAGGGAATCATACCTTATTTGACTGGTGCTTTGCAGGCAGTAGGTGCTCGTATCACCTATCGGAGTGTCATTTCTACATCAGCCGCAAACGATCATATTGTTGAGGAGCTGTATATACAAGCTAATGACTATGCAAGCTAGAGTTTTCGTTGTGCACATGCATCCTTCTCTCGGCACTCGGATTTTTGCCAAAGCGAATTGAAAGAGATTGGAATGGTGAGTGAGGGCTATGTTTGGGTCATGGATGATGGTATTACTGCTGATTTATGGACTTCACCCACACTAACACAATGCAAGGGGTATTGGGTGTTAAACCTTATGTACCAAGAACAAAAGAGCTCGAACATTTATGGACTACGAGCCTATGATGCTGCCACGGCATTTTCCTTGGCAATTCAGAAAGCTGGAACTACAAATTTTGGCCTCCAGAAAGAAATGTTTCTCGCAATCCATCAACGGATCTTGCAACTCTTGGGGTCTCTTTATTTTGTCCAAACCTTCTTATAGCATTATCAAACACTAGCTTCAAAGGTCTTGCAGGTTATTGGATAGGCAGTTGCAACCATCGGCTTTCCAGATAGTTAACGTGAAGGGAAATGGAGTAAGAGAGATTGAATTTTGGACACCTGGAGGGCTTCTCAACACATTGGACTTAACAACCACCGGAAGCACGTACAGAACTTGTAATTCCAATCCTTTAACTATTATATGGCCTGGAGATAAAATTTATATTCCTATGGGTTGGGAGATTCCAATAAATGGAAGGCGGTTGAGGATTGGGTTGCTAATGAAGGGTGGATTCAACCAGCTTTTGACAGTGACAAGAGATCCCAAATATGACACAATATAAGTTTTTGGATAGTTGTTTTTGAAGCTGCAGTGAAAACTTATTTTTTTTTAGATTTAAAGATATAATTTATATTATTTTTTAATATATTTTTTTAAATAATTTTTTTTTTTGAATTTGAAATTTTTACAACTCACGTTTTCTTTTATTATTAATTCAATTTTAATTTAAAAAGAGAATGAGGATGGTGACTCGCGTAACACCAACAGCATAAATTTTAACAGTGGTAATAGTTCATACCGTGGGAACAGTGGTCCTTAACAGTGGTAATAGATCATACCGTGGGAACAGTGGTCCTAACAACAACAATTGGCAGCAAGGCCATCGTTCCTCTTCCTCAAATCAGTGGTCTAATACACGGTCTGTTAGGTGGGCACCTTGTCACTCAATTCAGCGGCGTTCCCAACTTCATAATCACAGATTACAAGCTAAGCCAACCTAGTTCTTAGCTATTAATTAGATTGTACAGATAATTTTGAAGGCGAAAGTGTTATCAATATATGCAGAGTAAAGATTATAGATGGTCTAGCCTAGCTTGATCCTGAATTTTCAGGACTTAAAGTCAAGCAATTAGTGAGGGATTCTGATAGTTTATTGCAAGTTTTTTTTTCAAGGATCAGGGCTTACACATGGACAAGTATAAATATGATTGTCTGGCTTGTGTTTGCAGTAGACTTGGATGAATAAAAATGAAGTATTTTAGGAGTTTTCCCATAGTTATAGTCATTGAAGGTTTTAACTTACAACAAACCTGGAGAAAGTCACCTTGTTTCATGCATTACTTCCAAGCAATCAAAAGAATATAAAACAGAAGTCGAAGATATTCTTATAATAGAGTACTCCAGTTAGGTCAGTTTTCAGAACTCATCATCCTTTGAACCATCAGCAAATGTATTAAAGTTGACACCACCTACCTCAATTTTAACTAGGCTAGATAAGTTAGATTAGTCATGTTGAACTGGAGAAAACGATTTGTCTTTAAAATAGATTTTGTGACGTGACAAAGGATGCTTCCTGTAATGGAAGCGATGGTTCCTGTTTATAAGCAAGTCAAGTCAATGATTGAATTTCCCATGCAAGACCTTGTCAGGCCAGTACAAGAATAATAACGAATGCAGTATTTTTATGATTGTTTGCCAAGAAAAATAAAACTTGTTGAAGGGATCTAGCCCTTGAAAATAACAACCAAGAATTTTAATTATTCTTAATTAGATTGAGATAAAGACTTCACTATTTTTTCTGTTCTTTTGGTTATATGGCGAGGTTAAGGAATTTAAAAGGTAGTCATTCATGTCACGATTAGAAAATTTAAAAGACTTAATTTGAATTTGAAGATTTCTAACCATTGAAAAATATTTTTTTTAATCATCATATCACTTCTTTTGTATTAGAATAATAACGCATGTAGTATTTAATGATTGGTTGCCAAGAAAAAAAAAGTTGAAGGGATCGGTTAGACTCTAGGTCGTAGGCCGACCTCATCGTTTCGAATTTTATAACTGTAGTTGAATCTTGATGATATTGGCTTGAGATTTCACTGAATTTTAACTGAATTAGGCTTCTTCTTTTTGTCTGTTGCAACAAGCAGGATTGTTTTTTTCTGATTAAAAAATTAATGCTGGTTAGAAAACTAGATGCCAATTTAACTACAAGCTTGAATATTCTATAATCATTGCAGTTATGTATTAGACTTTGACAAGGTAAACGGTGATGAAGTCAGACCAAGGGATACCTTAGAGTATAAGGACAACTCTTCAATATTTAATAAGTTATTATAGCTAGACACCCAAGTGCCTGTATTTTACATATTACTTAAAATGTGATTCAGTGACTAACAAGAGAATGGTACTACCAATGCAAATCTTCATAAAGTCTTTACAATTTCCTAGAAGTTACATGCATGATTAGGAAGCAAAAAATATAAAATAAAAAAAAATCATCCAATGGGATATTCTTCCTTCTTTCTTTTGACCTTAATTATAGACTCATATTCATTGCCAACTTGATTGATGTTTTGATATATAGTTTTGGAAATTATATATGTGTGTGTGTGTGTTTTGTTGGAGATAATAAGAGAATTAATGCCATTGAACATTTCTATATTTTAAAAATAGATAGGAAAAAGGGACATGTATTTTTAAAATTATATCTCTATATAGAAAAAGTATTCAAACACTAACCAGAGGAAATTAAATGTTGGACTAAATCAAATAAAAAGAATTTATAAGGGATCGGTGTGTAACAAAATTTTTTGTTTAGAGATTATAATCGAGTTTTCAACCTTGAGAAAAATACAGCTGTGCCCTTCACACGCATTGTTGTAAGATGTTCTTCCAGGCTTTACGAGTCCATCTTCCACTCCCAACAAACCTTATAAGTAAGAGATGTTGCCATTCAAGTTTCAACCAAACAAACTAGAATCATACAACACAACAAGATGAAGAAAATCCCTTCGAAGCCTTTTCTCTCTATGGTCTTTTTCTTTCTTTCTTTAAAGATTTGGTTCATAAAAGTGCTGGTAGCCCAGAATACAGCAACAATTCCAGTGAATGTAGGTGTGGTTCTTGACTTCGAATTTTCGGGTGGTAATATTGGTTTGACATGCATCAACATGGCCCTTTCAGACTTCTATGCCACTCATAGTGACTACAAAACTAGATTGGTCCTCACCACCAGGAACTCCGGGAACGATGTTGTTGGTGCAGCTGCGGCAGGTTCTCTCTGATCCCAGCTTTCTCTCAAACAGTTGATTTGATCTAATATTGAAAATTTACTCTCTTGTTTTAAACTGATGATTAACATACTTATGCATACAATTCAATAGTGAAAATTTATTCACTCCATGATGTGATCATGAGCCCTGCAACTTCCTTTAGCTATGATCTAATTAGCATTGCTACTGAACTATAGCAGTGGGGAAAATTTAATGAAATTAAGGATTTCTCATGAATACTTACCACATTATAGTATTATAAGGAGAGTCAAAAGTCATCCAAAAATTGTGGACTTGTGGCGAGCTTCCTTCTAAAAGTCATACATGGGAGCTGTACTCTATGGGACGTGGTTTGTTATTTTTTTACCTAGTGGGATGGTTATATGTGCAAAAACGGTCAGATGTGAATTCTAAATTTACATTTTTATTCTCTGAAAAATAATTATATTATCATGACCCAAATTCTAACTCTATAGCCGGTAACACTATAGCGATGCCATGGAGACACCCCACCCGTGCTTAACCTTTGAACACGTATGTATATCATAAAACAAATATACATAGAATTCACATAGTATTTTGTAATTTTTTAAATATTCCTCAAAACTAATAAAACAATTCATAATTTAAAATACTTAATACATTAAATAACATTCAATCTTTGAAGAAAATCTAAACTTCAATGAAAACAAGTAATAATTAAGTATCTAAAACATCGAATCTCAAAAAATAAAAAAAGCCTTGTGGAAGCAAGTAAGATATGTCAACAAATAAAATAGCGAGAACTCTCAATTAAAGGCTAACTTACTAATGAAATCTAAGAACCTAAAATAATATTAAAATAAAAGGGTAAATTCAACCAATTCATTAAGAGATTAACAACATTTAATATATATTTTAGTTATTTATAAATATAAGGATTGAAATAGAGAGACACATACACACACGTATATTAAACATAATAGCATATGATAAAGGAATATATGTTAGAGATCAGACAAAGTTATTGGCTCAGATAATAAACAAAATCCTAAGGTTCCGATAACAAATGTGATTTTGCGGCCCTAATCACTATGAAAAAATCAGTCACCACATGTTGGCTCTCTCAGTAGCTAGGTATACGAAATATTATGTGCTCATAGACTAACTACACTCCATTAGCATAAAGTTACTGATAAGTATACCGATATAAAGACATAATAGATATTCAGATAATTATCAAAGCAAATGAATATGATATCGAATATAATTTAATTCTATATAATACGAGTGATAATTCAAGAATAGATTAGTACTTAAATAATAAAATAACATATAAATATTCAAGAATTAATCAATTGCATTCATCATATAATCAACATAATTATATTATTTATATTACATGTATATTAAAAATTATTTCACTCACTTGAAAAATAAAAGCAAAAGACCTATGGATGTAGTCGAAGACTATATACTAAAAATTGTTACGAAGAACGTCAATAGAATTTGTAACAGATGCAGAAAATGCTCAAAAACAACTCAGAGAAAAATAACATAAAAAATTAAAACTCTCATCTTAAACACTAAAATGTAATTATAAACCTGAACTGATCACACAATTGATCTTGAACATGACCCGAACTTGTTGAATCAATCGAGTGACCAAAAAGACTAACTAGTTGACTACCACCACAAGCAATCGGTTGGTCGGTTCATGCCAATCAGACAATCGGTTGATTGGGATTTTTAAAATCCCGATTTAAGAGTCATCAATTCTATATATCCTCATAAACAATCAAAACCTGTAATTCTAATCACCTAATCAATTCCTTTTAAGGCAATAATACCCTAAAACATTAATTAAATCCCTTAAATTGATCAATCATCAAATCATAATAAAAACCCTGAACTTTTCTTTAATTCTTATACCAACAATTTCCTAATCGAAAACAATAAGGAGGGAGATACTTGCTTGTTTCTTCCACCTTTTTTAAAATCAAAACTTAAGTTCATAACTGATTTCCTTGGTGTTTTCTAGGAGAAAATTCACTGTAATGAATAAAAAAAAGAAGAAGATGGAAAACAAATTCTTTGATAACCTTCTCTTTCAATACCTATGTTACTTAAGTTTTGTTTGGGCTGAATTGCGGACTTAGGTCTAATAAGCTAAGAATATGGGTCTTATATATATGACCAACCTCCTCAAGATATTTTCAATACCTTTAAATAGTCAAGAAAACCTATATCTGTTATAAAATAACTTAAATTTCAAAGGCATAAAAGGAAATTAAAATAGTATAAAAAATCACATGAAAAATAATAAAATTGATCCAAATAGCAATTTACAAGCCTAATTTTGGAATATCCCACAGAGAAAAAATGCTTGTAGATTCTCTTTGAAAAATTTGAACTCGATCCCACGATTAGAACTCCTATTATCATAGTTTTAAACTACTTCTCTACCATCGATATAGGTTTGATCCCTACATGAATGCTCGTAACCGCCACTTTTTACAAGCTTGACTTCATTAAATATGCCACGACACATCAATGAAAGGAGATGAGGTGTGCAGATTTTTAGGTTGCTGTTTCTTCTCGTTGTTTAGGAGGGGCAGGAGAACCCCAAATGCCAAGTACAATCTATTCCTTGCTTTCTCTGCATAACCACTATATTCATGATTTATCAGAAGTCTAATTTCATATAAAGTACAATATAATCATAATTAAGTCTCTATGATTAATCTTTACTGATTATTGAAAATAATTGATCTATTCGTAATTGTTTCCTTAATCCTTTTACAAGTACAGCCCTCGACCTGATAAAATTTTTTGAAGTGCAAGCAATCATAGGCCCAACAACATCAACGCAAGCAAATTTTGTCATTGAACTTGGAGAAAAAGCTCAGGTGCCCATTATATCATTTTCTGCATCAAGTCCTTCTCTCACTTCCATCAGGAGTCCCTTCTTCTTCCGAGCTACCCAAAATGACTCAACTCAGGTGAATGCCATAAGTGCATTAGTTCAAGCCTTTGGATGGAGAGAAGCAGTACCCATCTACATTGACAATGAATATGGAGAGGGAGTGATACCTTATTTAACTGATGCTCTGCAAGCAGTTGATGCTCGTGTACCGTACCGGAGTGTCATTTCTCCATCAGCCACTGATGATCAAATTGTTTCAGAGCTTTACAAGTTGATGACAATGCAAACTAGAGTTTTCATTGTGCACATGTTTCCATCTCTTGGCGCTCGGGTTTTTGCCAAAGCAAAAGAGATTGGCATGGTGAGTGAAGGCTATGTTTGGATCATGACCGATGGTCTAACAGCTGAATTTTTGAGTTCACCAAATGCCTCTGTCACGAGCACAATGCAAGGTGCATTGGGTGTGAAACCCTATGTGCCAAGAACAAAAGATGTCGAAACTTTTCGATTTCGGTGGAAAAGAAAATTCCAACAAGATAATCCAGATATTGTTGATGCTGAATTGAATATTTTTGGCTTATGGGCATATGATGCAGCAACAGCTTTGGCCTTGGCAGTTGAGAAAGCTGGAACTGCAAATTTAGGCTTCCAAAAGGCAAACGATTCTAGCAATTCATCCACAGATCTTGCAACTCTTGGGGTGTCTTTAAACGGTCCAAACCTCGTTCAAGCTTTATCAAACATTACTTTCAAAGGTCTTACAGGAGATTACCTTTTCGATAATGGACAGTTACAGTCATCAGCTTTCCAGATAATAAATGTGAATGGCAATGGGGGAAGAGAGATAGGATTCTGGACATCAACCAAAGGGATTGTCAAAACATTGAACTCAGCAAATAATATGACTGCGTCCTCAGGTTCTAACTCCGATCTTTCAACTATCATTTGGCCGGGTGATACAACTTCTGTTCCCAAGGGTTGGGAGATCCCAACGAATGGGAAGAAGTTGAGAATAGGAGTGCCTGTGAAGAATGGTTTCAGTGAGTTTGTGAAAGTAACAAGAGATCCTATTTCTAACACCAAAACCGTCACTGGCTACAGCATAGATGTTTTTGATTCTGTTGTCAAAGCATTGCCTTATGCTTTGCCCTACGAGTACATCCCCTTTGCCAAGCCTGACGGCGAGACAGCTGGAACTTACAATGATCTGATATATCAAGTGTACTTGAAGGTAAAACTTTCACCAACCTTTTCCTATACTTGATCACATTCAGTTTTATATCTGAAACAAGATTTGAGACACATTCATGCATGCAAATCTAATTTTTATTGATATCTTGTTTCTTTTGCTTGCTATCAACAGAATTTTGATGCTGTAGTTGGAGATACAACTATTGTTTTCAACAGATCCCAGTATGTTGATTTTACTTTGCCTTACACTGAAAGTGGTGTCTCCATGATCGTCCCAATTGTGGACAGCAACAGCAAAAATGCATGGGTTTTCTTGAGGCCTCTGACATGGGATCTCTGGGTGACAAGTTTTTGTTTTTTTATTTTCATTGGATTTGTGATCTGGGTTCTTGAACACAGAATCAATGAAGATTTTAGAGGGCCTGCTTTACATCAAGCCGGCACTAGCTTCTGGTTTTCTTTCTCAACCATGGTTTTTGCACAAAGTAATTTTCTTTTCCCTTTCACTTTTGAAATTTTTCTTCTTTTGTTTACCATATTTGTTTTAGTGTCTCAAACACCAAATTGACTTCATCTGTATTTTTTTCAACTATGATTGCAGGGGAGATAGTTGTTAGCAACTTGTCTAGAGCAGTGGTAATCATATGGTGTTTTGTTGTGCTGATTCTCACACAAAGCTACACCGCCAGTCTAACAAGTTTACTCACAGTCCAGCAGCTGCGGCCTACAGTTACTGATGTACATGAGCTCATTAAGAAGGGGGCGTATGTAGGCTACCAGGAGGGTTCTTTTGTTCTGGGAATCCTATTAGACTTGGGTTTCGACGAGTCCAAGCTCATTGTGTATAATTCCACAGAACAATGTGATGACTTTTTATCAAAAGGAAGTGGAAATGGTGGTATTGCTGCTGCTTTTGATGAAGTACCATACATGAGGCTCTTTCTGTCAAAGTATTGCTCTAAATATGCCATGATTGATCCTACATTTAAAACAGACGGTTTCGGATTTGTAAGTTCATTCACCCCTCTCCATTTCTCTTTATGTATTGTAAGTGCAAAGCTTGTCAACCCTGATAAAGACTGGCTTGCTGCTTTGTATTGTGATTTTCAGGCTTTCCCTAAAGGTTCTCCTCTGGTCCCAGATGTATCAAGGGCAGTTCTAAACATGACAGAGGGAGATAAAATGAAGGAAATTGAGAATGCTTGGTTTGGAAAACAAAGCAATTGTCCAGATTCCAGCACCTCGGTTGCATCTAACAGCCTTGGTCTCAAGAGTTTCTGGGGCTTATTTTTAATTGCTGGAGTAGCATCCCTCTTAGCTCTCATTATATTCATGGTCATGTTTGTCTACAAGGAAAGGAAAATGTTGAGGCCTTTAAATTCCAGAATTTCAATAAGGAGTAAAGTACGCAACTTCTTCAGGATCTTTATTCAGAGGGATTTAAAATCACATACTTTCAGAAAAAGTGGGCTGAATGACAGCAATGGCACTAGTCTGCCTGGTATGGGTGCACCGAGCCCATCGGCCTCTTCAGTTCAAACTAGTTATTTCCCTGGAGATGGAGATCAGTCTTCTACAGAGCTTGTTGATTACCGTCCAGATAGGCAAACATCTCAAGAGGTAGTAATAAATATTGATCAACTTACAAACCCATATCAAGAAAGACTAGCAGCTTTTGAAGTAGAACATGATCACAATTGACTTTCAGATGATAACATTGACAGTTTGACTCTGGGAAACTTATAAACCTGTAGATGTAGTTGTAGCATTGTAATATAATTGGAGGCCATCAGAGGCCTGGCAATTCATGGGAAAGTCCAAAGGAACATGCAGGAGAATACATATTACTCTGTTTGATTTCCTCGTTTGCGACACTCGAACTTCAAATTGTAAATATTGAATTACTATATATAACATATTTATAGCTAGGTAGGATTAAACTGAATTCCAGAATTAGTAAATTATTATCACAAATTACAGATTTTCTTCAGCAATTTCCCAAGATATTGTGAGAATGCAAGTAGTGGCATACGTTGTTTGCGGCCGCATTATAAATTCTGCCGACTTTCCAGAGATATTATATTGTGAAAACGAAAACAAAAGCATTATCCAAAATTAAGTTACCATGTTTTGAAGAAAACCCCCCTCATATTTTCAACAATCTTCAAGTTTTGTAGTAACCGTGAGTGGCATATAGAAGTCTGAGAGGGACATTATAATGCAACTCAAAGCAACATTAACATCAAAACATTCCAAGTCTAGAACCACACCAACGTTCACTCCAACATATGCTGTTGAGTTTTGGGCCAACCCCATTTCAATGAACAATATCCTTAAAGAAAGGAACAAGAAAATCTGAGTTAATGTTTAAATTATTAAAATTAATAAATGCAAAATAATTATTAAAATGAATCCCACACATTTAATTGAAATTGAAGAAAAAAATTGAAAAAAAAAAGATAACTAAAATTCAACAAAATAATGCAAAAATTATTTCAATAACAACTGAAATTTTACCATATTTATTAATTCATAAAATTATTAAGAACACAAAATTGAACAAAAATAATGCAAAAAATACAAAAAAATAATGCAAGACTAATACAAATAAAGGAAGAAAAACGAATGAAAAATACTTATATTAATGGCGTGCTTGATTTCAATTATTAATTAAAAAAAGAAGGAAAAAAAAAGACATCGTTAATAAGGACCTGCGGCAGCAGCTCCAACAAGATCTCTTATGTTGAATTCTAGTTGTTATTGTAATAAGTTTTGCATTATGTTACAGAATTTTAGTTGTTTTGTTTTTCAATTTTATTGTTTAATTTCAATTAAATATGTAGGATTAATTTTCATTATTATTTTGAAATTTTGTAAATTTATAATAAGTTTTTGTAAATTTATGTTTAAAAATACTATCACGTAGAAATGAAAATTTTCTAAGAAATTGAATTATGCTAAATTATTCACTGAAATTGAATAAAATCAATTAGATTATGTTGTGTATTTATAGGTTTACAATTTTTAGGGAATCTCCTGGAGGTGTTGCTAAATTTTTTAAAAAAATATAAATTATTTAATTTTTTTTATTCTTTAATTTGTGTAGATGCCTTATGGAAAAGTCTATTGCACGTCGCGAGAACAAGATTACTTGTAATGTTTTGAAAAACAAAAAGGAATAGGAAAAGGCAACAAAGCCCTTAAAGGCTTAAAAGTGAGTAAAATGAATAAGGGGTATTGTGGTAATTGAATAATAGTTAATAAATATAAATAGGAAGAAAAATAAAACAAAAGAACAAAAGAGAGAGCTGTATTTTGAGAGCAAACGTAAGAGAGGGAGAAGGAAGAAGAAGAAGAGAAAAGAGGGGAAGAGAAGGGAAAGGAAAGAGATTGAGAGGAAATAACTTTAAAGGTAAGATTTAGGTTGTTAAATGTATAAATGTGTTGTTTTAAATTTAAATTTATGTTTTGATAAATATTAGGGTTTTGAAAATTTGTGTTTTGGGTT
>NW_011499985.1:96196-111081 GCF_000495115.2 Populus euphratica
TTTGATTTCATCAGCTTTGAGTAATATAATATTTCTGAAGATTATGAAATGCTGCGTATTTTTGAATATCTATTATTTTGATATGTATGTTTTGAGGCTTAGCGTAGGTGGGGTGTCCTTTCGACACTCCTCCTGCGTTGCCGGTTATGGACCCGGGATTCGGGTCGTGACATTACTACTAGTTCTTCTAGGAGCAATGCTGACGACCATGAGTCATTAGGTGTTAACCAAGAACAAGCACCTGAGGCACAAACATTTAATTACGATGCTAGCTTATTGAGTGTGATGCCACAACATCGATGGGAGCTCTCTTCACAGCGAGATCCATTACCTGCAAGTACAAGGTCTAAGAGAAGGACAACCTTTCAATGTAAGTTTGTTTTGCTTTCACAATGACATGTTTAATGATTTTAAAAAAAAATCATTTAACGAATGCAATTTTAAATTTATAAACATTGAGGCTACTAGAATAATAGCATCAGCCTTTAAATCATTGAGAAAAAATTAATTATTTCAATAAAGCTAGGTTTTCAAACATCTTGAATGGCAACTGCATGTTGATGCATGGTTTTCAAGGTTCAAGGTTAGTATTAACTTAAATATTTTTTTATGTTAATTTGGATAGTTTATTGAAATTATTGAAAATTTTCTTTTATAAATTTTTACTTCAAATACAAATTTGAATGAGTGAGAGTTGATGATAATGTTGCGAAAAGGGTTTAGGAGAATCATATTACAATTAGGTAAGATCAAATTTAGGATAATTGTTTTTATTTATATTAAGATTTTATTTTTTATTTATTAACAGATAATTAATTTGTACCATATAGGTTGTGTGATTTTTGATATGAGGTTTAAAAAACCAAAACATTTACAAAAGAAAGAGAGCTTCCATGTTGGAATGATGTGGCCATTATAAAGGATTTCAGGTTGTCGTATGTCTCAGAGGTTGTATCAGCGGAATACATTCAGCATGTGACATCCACGCGTTTTGCTTGATAATCACAGTCTGGTTCAAATAAGCAAAATCAAGGTGTTCATGGTTCCATTACCACATATACCGGTAGCTCCATTTTGTTTCTTTCACATGTAAAGCGAATGGTATGATTTTTTTATTACATATATTTTTTTATTATTAGTAGTTTTTTTTATAAATATATTTAATAGACAACATTTTTATTGCTGGCAATGGTTCGTGGATGTGAGCCAAGCCCAATAAAGCTTTTTGTTAAAACTCATGTGTAGAGTGATGACCGCCAAAAAATGATGCAGTAGTTCATTGATAGCCAAGCTTAACACTTTGTGGTATGTTGGTTTTTAGTTATTTTTTTTCTTAAGTTATTATTTCCTTGAATTTCATGAATTTGTTTTTTCTTTCCAGGATATATATAATAACTAGTTAAAGGAGAGATACAGATGGTATGATATATGTAACGATCCTTCAACCCATTCGGATATCGATTTGGATTTGTGGTTGGAGGTAGAATTATTTGATGGGCCTAATAAAAATCAAGTGTATGGACTCTCTAATACTATGACCAATAACTTGTGATTGACCCGTAGTGCTTCGACAATTGGATGCTCTGTTGGGGATTCTGATTGGTGATGTTCTGATAACTGCTCATTGGAGGCTAAGTACATTAACACAATATTTAACATGGTTCGGTAAATTGCCTACATCCACGGGAGAGGCCATTTGATTATTTAGGGAGAGAACAAGATTTACAACAATAGAGGAGGAATTATCCATTCTTTACAACTCTCAACCTTACTCTTTTCTCTCTTTATAGTGCTGCAATGATAGCCACTGTTTGCTGCCCTTGACAGCTCACTTTCTTCTATATTTCTCACATTTTAAGCTCTACACCATCTCTCACCTTGTGCTGCTCTCTTGGTGCCTATTTATAAGCAAGAATGGAGCCACCAGCTCCAGCTTATCTTCAATAATGATGGCTGCCAAAGTTGACATTTGGTATGGGTTGATGCATTTGTCAATAGTTGGTGCAGCTTCTTTTGACATTTACAGCTGCTACCAACAACCCTCTTCTAGAGGAGGTTGCAGATGCTGCCACATAAGTGGTAATATCCCAACAATCACCCCATTTGTCATTTATATGGGGTAATTTTCCTCTTGTTTCTTCAATAAAAGCTTGTATCTTGTAGCTCTTCCAAGCTTACTATTCTAAGAGCATTTTCAACCAAGTTTATAGGTACTTACCAAACCTTTCAATCGCCAAAGTCACCAAAACACACCCTTGCTTATACCAAAGGATCACTTCTACCAGATGGTCTCCCACATCATATCTAAAAAATGTTAGTGCTTGTTTTTGGAACACAACATTCCCTTTTAAGCATATCAACCATGCTCGGTCCGAAATGATTTTTTCAAGCCTCAAACCAAAGCTTACAACACCCCCTCAAACGGATATTCCTAAGTGCGACAATCATTAAGTATTTCGATATGATCACGAACTCATAACTTTGCCAAAAATCTATTCATCTAAGAGTTGCATCTGCCCTTTGTTCCAACCTAGAAACCATACCTTACTTCTTCGTGATTCTCTCGCTCTTAGTCCTAAGAGTCCAGGTAGCTCTCCACCTTTAACCATGGAGGCAAACCATCAAAGGTTGATCCATATATATCTCCATACTCTAAGTATTACAATGTCATTACCGTGCTCACCACCTTAACAAGAGTCAATTTATTCTAGGAACCTGTGCATGCCCTCTGCTCCTACATAGCAGTCAGTCTTAATGCTCTATAATTCATTCACTTATTGTCGAAGGCAAATGTCTTCTAGCTTATTGATCTTTAGCATGGGGAAATATCCATCAAAGTCAATTCAGCATTCACTTCATTGGCTATATACCTGTCCACTCATATCTAGTTATCATATCGGCTTTGGGGTTGTATTTAGGCTCATATCGTGGCCCTCACTTCTTTTATAAGGTGTCTTCACTCGTTGTCATGGGGCGGTTTGAACCTGGGCTCATATTATGGCTCGCACACCTTCTCTCTAAAGTTCTTTTATCTTTCATAAGTGATTGCATCCTCCTTCGGTTGGGATGCTTCAAAGTGGCTCAAAGATTATATGTCACCATATGGACAAGGGAGAGATTACTACCACTAATCACATAGAAAGAGAAAGTTATAGTACCCTCATCGCAATCTTACATCTTATTTGATATGTTTGGAGCTTCTACACCTTTCTTCTTGACAGCTCCACCTACACCAACTCTTTTTGGTGTCTTCGCCTTGTATCATAGGCAATCGCCTTTTATCACAGGTGTTTGCGCCCCTTTAATTAGGTGCCTCTACAACAGCTCATCTTTTCATCATTGCATGTATTGGAAAGGTCTTCACATATTATCTTTATCAAAAGCACAAAAGACTTCATGTTGTACATCCTTCATGTAATCTCTGCTCTAAGTGTTATTTGGGAATTCTTATTCTCCTTGCACTTATTGTCTCATTACAGTACCTCGTTGGATCCTACGGGTACTCCTGCATAATCTTCGTGTGCCCTTGTGTAATTTTTGTTCTCTAGATTCTCCATATTCCTTGCTTATGGTTGATATCAGCTCATTATGTCACAATACCTGTCCAAGTCAAAAATAGGGTGTCAATCTTTATCCCATTGTAGTATTTCTCTTCTATTATCAGGTTTTTCATCAATTCTTTCCTCGAGAAATTATAGTCACCGAATCTAACTTCTTTTAAGAAATCATCACTCTATCAGATCCTTGAATATATGGAACCCAACTATTTTCCTGTGTCGTTATTTTGCTAGTCTTCACTAGTTTCATTACAAACTGTTACATATAAGAAAATAATATTGTATAGATAATGCTTCAGCTAAGCAAATTCCCAGAAAAGATTGGAAGGGTCATAACAGTCTCATTTAAAACTCAATCTCCTAGCCAGAACTTCTTAGGTTATATCTATCCATTGTACTGTATATACAACCATTTGCTAGCTTTGTTACGGCTTTCCTTTACAAGTGATCTAAAATATCTTGGTTTTATACCTGATTTCTTAACATTTGGAGAGACTACCAATGCTTAAATTCATCAAGATTGATCTTCATCAAATTTCCACTTTACACCTCTAACTATCCACATGATTGGGTGTCTAGAGTATCCTAATTTTTCCTTCCCTCAAGGCAAATAAAATTTCACACTTAGTAGTTCAGCACATGTAATTGGGCAAATATGTGCGATTTTTTCTTCTTCATCTCCATCGGCCATCATGATAACCTTCAAATGCCTTATAATTGGGCAATCTCTTTTGTTAATTCACCACCACCACTTTCAATTCAAATGTCAATGATTGGACCATTTCATTGTATTCAGAATGATCAAATTAGCTGGAAACAAGTCTGAAATCATTCAAATCACATTTCAGATAACTAAGATTTGATCACAATAATTCTAACTTGATGAGCGGTCTAGATTCAATCTTAGATCCAATTGCATGTAGAATCCACTACACTGGATCCTATCCTTCTGCTCATGGCTTAGCTTCAACTTGGCTTGGCTCCACTCAGCTCAGCTCAACTTAGCTCCACTTGCAGCTGATGATGTGACAAATAAGTCTTATAGTGCTGACATGGCATGTCAACTGTGTATGCTAACATCATGCTTACATCTTGATGACATCATCCTCCATCCAGATCAATCATATGGATTGGGTTGTCTAGTATTCTGGTCAGGTCAGCCCATCCAAGCAAAAAAGATGCATGGCATGTGTGGGGCGCATCAATGCGCGGGGTAACCACTTTGCCAACGCATGATGGTGCATATGGCCATGTCTGACGTATGATTTTGACGTTGTTTTCACCATTGTGATCGCCTCTTCCTTCTCTTTATAGTGTTATGGTCAAAACACAATTTTAACAACTTTTATTTTTAAACAAAGATCAAACACCACTTTAAACCAATTGCTCTTATAATAATTGTTGGGAATTTCGACTGGTGATGTTCTAACAGTTGCTCATTGAAGGTTAAGTACACTAACATAATATTTAATATGGTTCGGCAAATCACCTACATCCACGGGAAAGGCCATTTGATTATATAAGGAGAAAACAAGATTTACAACAATAAAGGAGGAATTATCCACTTTTTGCAACTCTCAACCTCACTCTTTTCTCTCTTTGTAATGTTGCAATGGCAACCACTGCTTACTGTCCTTGATAGCTCACTCTCTCCTATATTTCTCATATTTTTAGCTCTATACCATCTCTCACCTTGTACTACTCTCTTAATACTTATTTATAGGCAAGAATGGAGCCATCAGCTCCAGCTCATCTTCAATAATAGTAGCTACTAAAGTTGACATTTGGTATGGGTTGATGCATTTGTCAATAGTTAGTGCAGCTTCTTTAACATTTGCAGTTGCCACTAATAACCCTCTTCTAGAGGAAGTTGCATATGCTGCCATATAAGTGGCAATATCCCAACATGCTCACAATTGACTTCGAGCGTTCACACTTTGGAGTTCATAATGGTGTTAGACAAACAAGTACAAGATCAAATTACTCATCTTAATGATAAATATGAATGACTCTCTATTGATTGTGAAGAACTCCATAGATTGCTAATGGAGATGAGGTCATAAATGGACGGTTTATGTGCACCCCCTAATTGTCCCAAGTCTCAGCGACGACCAGCCTCCTCTCCCAACACCACCTCTATTTTAGATTTATTATATTTGAGCGTATAAATGTTTAAATTTTTCATAAATATTTGATTTTTATACTAATTTATTTTAATTATTTTTCTACTTATATTTAAAATATTTTTTTAGAAAAATATTTTTAAAATATTATTGGCAAGCTTATCAATGGAACTACAATGTTGATATATTTCAGAGAGTTGAAAACAAATAACTACAAATGCCACCATGACTGATGGGTTATCGATATAATTATTCTATTGGTATATTCTAAAGTGTTGGAAAACAATTACTGCAAATATCATTCATGTTGTTAATACACCGATGAAATTACAGATATTATTCTTTTAATGATATGTTATATTTACCGATAGATTCATTGACAGTTCGTAGATTACTGACAAGTGTTTTTCTAACGGACTATTTTCATCCTTGATTCCATAAGTAACATACGTACCAAATGGATTGCTAATATAAATACTGACAAAACTATTCGTTTGCAAAACTGTTAAATTTGGTAGTTTTTTTTTTTTATTTTCTTCCAATATTTTTTTTTATTTTTTTTTGTATTTTTTCTTTTCTCTTTTCTTTTGTTCTAAATTTTTAGTTTTCTTGCCTCTCCAAAAACGAGTAACAAGACATTGAAAGCTGGGAGTACAAAAAATGATATGAAAGCTAAAATCTGAACACAGATATTTCTACCGAGAAGAAGCAAAGAAAACTCGACCTATTTTTTAGAAGTTTTAAACCTAGATACTTGAAATGACTCTTCAGCATCCTACCCCATCCCATCTAGATCGTCAAACATCCCAAATCGTTGGTGCCTCGAACCAGACTCGAACCCAGTGCATATCGGGTCTAGCTTAGCCATGATTCACACCCATTTTCTGAAGTGCGGAACCAAACCCGACTTCTAAATAATAAGCTGGTAGTGTGAAAAACTAATTTTTTATTCTATTGGAGAAAAAAAAACTAACATCAATTTCTGTATCTTATTTTCATTTTTAAGAAAAAAAAATTAAATTAAAAATTAAAGGATGCCAAACAGCGCCCCTTACATTATTATAGAATCTAGGGAATTGGGTCGAGAAGGCTGGGATTTGGTCCCTTCTTATTTTTCAAGTCTTCGAATATCCAACTATCCAATTTTCGCATCTTATACGACAACGTTTTTCAATCCGGTTGTATTTATAATATTATTTTTTTTCAAAGCTTCCTAAATTCACATTCAAAGTGATAACATGCGAGCAAAATGTTCTAAGAAATTTCAAGATATTAAATAAGTCATCCGCAATTATATGTACTAATGTATTTACAATTTGATATGGTCTTAAAAAACTCATACTCAAGAAGATCGATGAAGGGGGACCATAACCCCTTACCAACGACACCTTAAAATTTAGAATCTGATGATAATGCAACAACTATTGACCAAATATACTTTGATTTAGTCAAGGTAAACCAAGTCGGATGGATAAACTAAGTGATTGTCAGTTCAAGACATGAACTCAGTCGAGTTTTATGTTGAATCTAGTTGAAAGTTGATTTAATAAATTAACTTGTAATCTAATCAAAACTTAAATAAAACTCGATTTAACTTTTTAAATAAAAACTCTAAAAGAAATATCATTTTATCTCCCCAACATGTGATCAACCCTGAACTAACACCGGTAATTTCTAGCCTTCAAGTAGTTGCCACCGTTTGGTTAAGGCTTTTTCCCACGACTTTGCAACATTAATTTCTATGGTGGATGGTGATAAGAGATACAGACGTCTAGAACTCATATTTTGTGTCCTGTTATTAATTGGGATAGGGACGGAAATTAAAACGTAGCAAACAAGAAGTAGCTAGGCAATTAAAAATAATGGCTTGTCTTAATTTAACAACATGCTGTTAATTTATATATTTCTTTTGGAACAGTCAACAATTGGGATTATAAGTCAACAGTTGGGATTATAAGTTAAATCAATGAACAATAAAACTGAATTGATAGACTTATCATAAATTAATTATTTTAATCTACTAGTTAAATTAACTTAATAACAAGGATCATGCCCAAGACCATAAAGTATATATGATTCATTTTACTTTCAACCCCCTTGTACAAACAAGAAATTCCAAACTGATATTTTTGTACTTTTTTTTTTCAACCATTATTGACTCCTTTATTTTCCTAGGAACTACAAAAAAAGAAAAAATGATAATGGTCTTCTGGTGATAGGCATTCATTATGAAAGCAAAATCTAACCCTTAATTAAAAATGAAAGAATCAATTAAAAAACAGGTGATGCTTTTCTTGATATTTCACAATCATTTGGCTATTTTTACTTGGAATTCACCGATCATCCACTAGGTTAGAAAAACCCTATAATAATAATAGATATCTAATATCATTCTCTAACATATTTTTTCATGGTCAAGTTTTTTAGACTTTAAATTTAAAATAAATATTAAAATTAATCATGATCATTTAATTAACAAAACATTAATATCATATTGAAAAATTATCTTAACTAAAAATCTAAATAATTAAATAATATTTTAAAATATAATTTATATTAGTCTTTTACATGAATTATCTTTTATATGAATTACATCGTATCTTAAGATATTATAAAATGTGTGGTATTACCAAAAAAAAACTAAAACAAAGATTAGTAAAACACTGTAGATTATATACAATGTAATTCATAATAAAATTATTATTTTGCTCTTGGTGAGGAAGCTTGGGTTTAGAGTTACATGAGTCTTTTTTATGAGGGTTATTAGTAATTATATTAAACAAGAGTGTTAATCAATAATTTCATTTTTTTTATACAATATAATTACCAATGATCCTTAAAAAAAAATCTTTCATTCAGGGGCATTTTAGGTTTTTCATATTTTTTTGGTGCCTGTCAATTGGTGATTCCACCTTATAACAATTGATACAACGAGTCAAATGAGAAATGTCAAAGTAGATGCAAAACTTCTTGCATCGTGTTCCTCCAATTTTGGACAACTTGATTAAATATTTCTTGATTTAGAAATAATGCAAATCTTCTTGCATCGTGTTCTTCCAATTTTGGACAACTTGATTAAATATCTCTTGATTTAGAGATCGGTAATCGAAAGGTTAGATTTATAATCAACCCGGTTAAATATGTGATCCAATGAAACTTGATTAAAATTTAATTAATCTAACTAGCTCAAATATTCACATAAAAAATAAAAAGTTTTGATTTTGTATTTTTCTTAAAAATGGAGGGCACAAAACACATGAGTCGACAATAAGGTTAGTTCATAGCTCAAAAAAGAGATTGGATTTGAAAAGTATATTTAATGAACTGACTGTTTGTCTGTGTATGAGTAGCCTTACTAAACTTATGGTTTGACTGATCAAATTAGGCAATTTCCTGGCAAGAACAGTCAATGAACCTCTCCTCTCTTCAAACTACCACATTCGGGTCCTCCCTGCGTGCAGTTTCAAACTCTCTTGTGCTAAACCCGTGAGTGGCACCACCTTATAAACAAGACAAGACATTTTTTCTATCATAGCTTAAACCAGGAAATCTAGATAGAATCAGCAAGATGAGGAAAACCCCCTTAAAGCCTTTTATCTCCCTCTTACTCTTTCTTTGTTTGAAGATTTTGTTCATGGAAACGGGGGTGGCACAAAACACAACGTCTATCCCAGTGAATGTAGGTGTGACTCTTGACTTGGATTATTTGGATGCCAATATTGCTTTGAGCTGAATCAACATGGCCCTTTCAGACTTCTATGCCACTCGTGGTGACTACCGAACCAGACTGGTCCTCGCCATCAGGGACTCCAAGAAAGATGTTGTTGGTGCAGCTGCTGCAGGTTCGCTCTCTGCCTCCCCTCTTAATTTCTTGATATTATCTCCTCTTTTCTCCAATTATGAATCGTTTTTTTATCAAAACGTTTTAAGAAAGTCAGCATTTTAACGGTAGATATTTACACATTCTGTGTTAATTATCCCAGGTACTCAATCTGGAACTTCCATTAGTTTGATCATAGAAATCCTGTGTATAATTGTGGCTATACAGCGATGTGATGATAATGAATATACTTCTTTATTTTAATAGGGTCCATCAATGATAAGGTGGGTCAGAACATATAAAAGTCATCATAAATTGTGGCTATCTTGCTGCAAAGGTCATCCTGTGTGAGCTGTATTTCTTGTTCGTATCTGATATTGTGGGCTAGACATTTTGCACTCCACACACTAGAATGGTCTCCTTTGTACTTCTAACGCGGCTATCTGCATATGGAGATCATCTGACTTTATAACTATATCAAAATACGAGGAAAAAACCTTATAGAGAAACCTCTGTTCTAGTGTTAATTCAGAGCAGAGGTTTGACAAAAGCAATACGCTTTTCATAGAGGGGAATATATTGCGATCTGCACATTTGTAGGCCAATTTCAACTGTCAGTACTCGGTAGATGAATATGCCATCAGAAGCTTATTCACTTTTGGATTAACTCATTGTACACTCTGTTTAACTTGTTATTGCTTTATCGGCCGTCTTCTGATGAAATCTACAGCCTTAGATATACCTATCATTTATGCATAAACTATATAGGAACAGTGGTTCTTGCATATGTATGATCATCAATGAATAGGCCAGTTTTTACTCAAGTTGGAACAGGACTTTTAATTGACATTAAAATCTTTTGCTTCCTCGAGTTACGAAGATAAAAAGTTACGTTCATATTCTGCCCAAAAATCTGGATTGATAGTGAGAGATACACATGGCTAGATCAGCAAGAATGGCTAGGCCAGAGAAGTATAGGTTAGTTTTTTTTGCTGTGGGGGCAGAGGAGAGGAGCTCACAAATCATAAAACATGTATTCAGAATGGTAATCCTATAAGAAAGTGGAATTTGATTTATTTAGAATGTCATCCTATAAGAAAGGGTGGTCTTTTGCTTGCTCTCTCTGCTGCACAAATTTGGTTCACGTAATGTCTTTGATTTTTCTTCTCTCCTTTGCAGCCCTCGACTTGATAAAAAATGTGGAAGTGCAAGCAATCTTAGGGCCATCAACATCAATGCAAGCCAATTTTGTTATTGACCTTGGAGAAAAAGCTCAGGTGCCCATAATATCATTTTATGCTTCAAGTCCTTCTCTTACTGCCATTAGGAGTTCCTACTTTTTTCGAGCAACACATAGCGACTCAGCTCAAGTGAAAGCCATAAGTGCATTATTTAAAGCCTTTGGATGGATAGAAGCAGTACCCATCTACATTGAAAATGAATATGGAGAGGGAATTATACCTTATTTAATTGATTCTCTGCAAGCAGTTGATGTTCGTGTCCCCTACCGGAGCGTCATTTCTCCATCAGCCACTGATGATCAAATTATCGAGGAGCTCTATAAGTTGATGACAAAGCAAACTAGAGTTTTCATTGTGCACATGTATGGCTATCTAGGCACTAGGCTTTTTGCCAAAGCTAAAGAGATTGGAATGATGATTGAAGGCTATGTTTGGATCATGACTGATGGTCTGACTACTGATTTCTTGACTTCACCAAGTCCTTCTGTCACTGATACAATACAAGGGGTACTGGGTATTAAACCTTACGTTCCAAGAACAAAAGAGCTTGAAAATTTTCGAGTTCTGTGGAAAAGGAAATTCTTGCAAGATAATCCAAATAACATTGACGTTGAGTTGAGCATTTTTGGACTTTGGGCCTATGATGCTACGAAAGCATTGGCCATGGCAGTAGAGAAAGCTGGAGCTGCAAATTTTGGCTTCCTCAAGGCAAATGTTTCTTGCAGCTCATCAACGGATCTTGCAACTCTTGGCGTCTCCTTAAACGGTCCAAACCTTCTTCAAGCTTTATCAAACACTAGTTTCAAAGGCCTTACGGGAGATTACCATTTTGTTGATGGGCAATTGCAATCTCCAGCTTTCCAGATAGTTAATGTGAATGGAAATGGAAAGGGAGGAAGAGAGATTGGGCTTTGGACACCAACACAAGGACTCGTGAAACAATTGGAACCTACAAATTCAACTTCTATGTCCGGCATTTCAACTCCAATTTTTCCTGGGGATACAACTGTCGTTCCCAAGGGTTGGGAGATTCCCACAAATGAGAAGAAGTTGAAAATAGGAGTGCCAGTGCTGGATGGCTTCGTTGAGTTTGTGGCTGTGACAAAGGATCCTAGTTCCAACACCACAAAAGTCACTGGATACTGCATAGATGTTTTTGATGCTGTAGTGAAAGCATTGCCTTACGCTTTGCCTTATGAGTACATTCCCCATGCCATGCCTGGTGGAACTTACGATGATCTTGCCTATCAAGTGTATTTAAAGGTAAAATATAATTATATCTTTTTTCTGTACTTATTCATTGTTTATGATATTGCGTTGATATCATACACGTTGATGCAAGTAAATTTCTTTCTTTTGCTTTTTTGTTTACTGCGAACAGAATTATGATGCTGTGGTTGGAGACGTGTCCATTGTCTTCAACAGGTCCTTGTACATCGATTACACCTTGCCTTTCACAGAAAGTGGTGTCTCAATGATTGTTCCTATAGCAGACAACAATAGTAAAAATGCATGGGTCTTCTTGAAACCTTTGGGTGAGCAGTTTATTTTTCTTTCTTTTCATTGGATTTGTTGTCTGGGTTCTTGAGCACAGAATAAATGAAAAGATTTTCGAGGGTCACAGAATAAATGAAGATTTTCGAGGGTCTGCTTCAGATCAAGCAGGAACTAGCTTCTGGTTTTCCTTCTCAACAATGGTTTTTGCACAGAGTAATCTCCCTTCCCCGTACAAATTTCCCTTCTTCTGTGTTACTAGCACTCACCATTATATATATAAACACCAAATTGACTTTATGTTTATATTTGCAGGGGAGAAATTGGTTAGCAACTTGGCTCGGGCAGTGGTAATTATATGGTTTTTTGTTGTGTTGGTCCTCACACAGAGCTACACCGCCAGTTTAACGAGCTTACTTACAGTCCAGCAGCTGCAGCCTACAGTTACTGATGTACATGATCTCATTATGAAGGGGGAGCATGTGGGCTACCTGAAGGGTTCTTTTGTACTAGGAATCCTGTTAGGCTTGGGTTTCGACAAGTCCAAGCTCATGATGTATAATTCTCCAGAAGAATGCCACGAACTCTTTTCCAAAGGAAGTGGAAATGGTGGTATTGCTGCTGCTTTCGACGAACTGCCATATATGAAACTCTTTCTGTCAAAATATTGCTCGAAATATACCATGATTGATCCTACATTCAAAACCGGCGGTTTTGGCTTTGTAAGTTCACTTTTCCATCTTTCTATTTCCATTTCCTATATGGCTAATAAGTGCATGATTTCTCATTTATACTTTGTTTGTGACTTCAGGTCTTCCCTAAAGGTTCTCCTCTAGTGCCTCATATATCAAGGGCAATTTTAAATGTGACAGAGGGGGATAAAATGAAGCAAATAGAGGATGCATGGTTTGGCAAAAAAGGCAGCTGTCCAGATTCCAGCACCTCAGTTTCATCAAATATCCTTAGTCTAAAGAGTTTCTGGGGATTATTCTTGATTGCCGGACTAGCTGCATTTTTAGCTCTCATTATCTTCATTGCCATGTTTGTTTACCAAGAAAGAAGAGACTTGAGGCCCTCTGATTCCACAGCTTCAATATGGGATAGAACTAAAAATTTCTTCAGAATCTTCATTCAAAGGGACTCGACGTCCCAAACATCCAGACAAATGGAATTGACTGACAGAAATGGAATCAGTCTGCCTTCTATGGGCGTGCCAAGTCCGTCAGAGTTCTCAGTTCACACACAATTTTCTGAAGATCCTTCTTCTACAGATTATGATTCAAGTCCAAATGGGCAAGCACCTCAAGAGGTAGTAATAAATAGTGATCAACTTACCAACCAAAATCAAGAGAGACCAACAGCTTTGGAAATTGACCCTGAAAATAATTGACTTGTACATTATCATTTGACAATTAGAACCCAGTAGCCATTAGTAAAGACATTGAATTACTGTATTGCGGATACATAGAAGTAAAACGATTTTATAAGGATGTAAGTAGGAATAAACTGTGTTTCAGGAATTTAGTAAATTATCACAGGTATATCTCTTGCCCTTCGTCTCTTTCAGTGAAAATTCTGTTTTGTGTTAGTGTTGCTGAAGGGAATCTTGCATTAACTTCTGTACCTTCATGTCTGTTGTAGGCTTCGCTGCCTTTTCTTTCAAGTCCTAACTTGACTGGAAACCAGAGATTTCCTAATCTTTGAAGGAACAATGTTAAAAAAATCTTGAAGAAGGGAAAGAATAATGACTCGGATCTATACAACTTCTTTTCAGATACTAATGGCTGCAAAGAGCATTTTACACTGGTCACACAACTTTCCTAGCATTTTTTTGTACACAAATTTACATCAGACATCATGTTAAATATTGTTCTAGACAATCTTTTAGTTTTTGAAAAGTCACAGGCTTTGAAACAAATGAGTCCATACCATTTGCATAACATTCCTCTGCACTGTCTGATAATGCATTTGCTGTCATCTGCATTCACCAACTGAATCTGTTAGTATATGCAAACGGATTTAAGACTTAAAGGGTGATGAAATAAGGACATGTTTCAGTGCTTCAGCGTAGCTCGGCTATTATAGAAAGCAAGCCGCAATGCTTTGTGTTGTTTGATAATAACAAGCATCTAACTAAAAACACTCAGGGTGGTAAGATTTCTAGTGAATCAGGATGGGGTCTCAAAGTCTTAGAGGCTATTAAGAGCAAAGTGCTCACCGCAATTATAGGCATCCTCTTATCATAATGAATAGAACTCTGACCATCTTGTAATGAAGCTGAAGGCTCTATTCCAGCCTTAGCAGCAGAATCCCAATTGCCAGTTTCTTCAAAAGAACGAATCAGTTGTGTAGCTTGAAGGCCATTCATTACCGGCATGCAGACGTCCTGCAAAATTAATGTGAGACATGGTTACTGAAACTTAGAATCCAAGTGTTCAGCTTAATCAAAATTGCATTCTCACATAATCCCATCTGAAGAACCATGAACAAAGAAAAGGTGGCGGAAGAAATGATTTGAATCAAGAAATTACCATCAAAACTAGATCATAACAACAGGACTGAACTGCACGCACAGCTTCAACTCCATTATTCACAACATCCATGGCATGGCCTAACTGCTTCATCATTGATTTCGTCACCATTACATTGA